>NC_057805.1:296974549-297274549 GCF_018294505.1 Triticum aestivum | reverse complement strand
ATTTACACATGTTAACGGCCTATTGTTACTGAGGGCCCAAATTATGTTTAGGCCTGTTAAAGGCCCACTAGGGGCACAAGCCTACCAAAAATATGAAAGCTTATGCTAATTTAGTCCCAGATATTCTTAGTGGGCTACATGCAAATTACAGCCCATAATCGTTTTTAGCCCAATTGGAATGGGCCTAACGAATGTTGGCATGTTGGGCTCCTACGAAGCTTTCGGCCGAATACATTACTAAGATAAACCTACACTATACAAAAATAGCGTCGTAATTTCTACAGCCTTTGGCAGCACGCTAAATGATGTATCACAACAAAATAAATTCCAGCCATACAACAAAAGGCTTGTTGGCATAAAGTTTACAGTCCTTGCAGATAAAAGCACCATCAGATGTATAGAAGCACCGATCATTCGACCGAAGTGCTAATTTTTCAGGCTGTAGAATCTGATGGAGCAGCATGATCATCCCCTTTTTCCGCCATTGCTCTTGAATAACGAAGCAAATGTCTGATAGTCTAATTTCAAAACCATTCATATCTTGATGACATTTGTCAACCAGTATTCTTGTTTCCAAAACGACATCCATTAGGGATTGGACTTGTGTCTGGAACACAGATATATCACTCTGTCTAGCCGGAAGATTTTGTTCAGTAGGCGATTTGGTTGAGGTTACCTTGAAAACCAACCCAGAATTACGCAGGAAGGTGCTTTTTGCACTGTTAGTGGAGAGATACTGACGCACTGCAGCAAGCAGTGACATTGTGCATGTGGTAGCCCCGTCACCTTCAAGTGGTTGTGGTTGTTCAATCAAATTATCCATAGCTTGCTGAAAGTTTGAACTTGTAGATCAATGTACCAGATAAGTTACTAATGAGATAAAAACAAACAAAGTAGGTTTCATGTTTATACATAACTTATTTTGGTGAACTACTGTAATACATTAGCATGTATTGGTAGTGCCAACTACATAATAAAATCACTTTCGGAACATATGTCCATGTAGCATGCCTACTGTATTGTCTATTTCCTCACATTCGTTGACATGTAAGGATAAAGAGACATGGTTTAAAGTAGGATGAACATAGTATGACATCATTCATATCATGGGCAAATAGATATAAAACAAACAGGCTATTGTATCATTGTGTGGGCACGTGAATATCACAACTAGATTATAGATCAAGACCAAAAGAATATCCTTCATCTCTTTTAAACCGTGTAAGGTGAAATGATACGTTAAGACAACTGTGTATAAAAGTGAACAGAGTAACTGACATTGACTGCAAACCAAGCAGTTAAATGATTACGTCAAAGTAACAAGCAGTTCAAAGGCAGGAGGAGTAAGGACTTACAACAACGGCTTGACCTGGTGTGCTCAT
Source organism: Triticum aestivum (assembly GCF_018294505.1). Classification (NCBI taxonomy): domain Eukaryota; kingdom Viridiplantae; phylum Streptophyta; class Magnoliopsida; order Poales; family Poaceae; genus Triticum; species Triticum aestivum. The sequence goes on along the minus strand of NC_057805.1, from coordinate 297,273,167 downwards.
GCCCTTCATCTTGCTGGTGTGGCAATCCTTAAAGATTTGCACTGCATTCGGTTCAGGTTCTTTTCAGTCCGCACGGGCTTTCCTCTATTTGGAACAAGTCAATATAGATATGATACTATGGCATAGAAAAAAGAAGGAAGTGGCAGCTATTTACAAGAGCCTTGCAGTGTGCAATATAGCTACGAGATCCTGTTGTCTGTTGGAATTTCACTTTAGAACGGTTGGTCTTGTTCTTCAAACAGTTAGCCAAGAAGAAGATACACTTGTAAGACACATATGTAAATACAAGTTCAATATGTGATTTGATCAAATACATATACCCTACATGATACTTTGGATCAGACCAGTGTTTAACAAGGGCTGTCCACTCTTCATCTGTAATATATTCCACTGGAGATGTTTGGGCGATTTCATTGTTAGCCTTGCCTTCAAAGTGAGTTTTTCTAAGGTGATACCGATACTGTCGCAGAGCAGACTGAAAAACATGAGTGCATGATTGTTTAGTTGCATCATCTTTCAGATCCAACTTGAACCTCATCTGTTAAAAAATAACATGAGTCTTATTAGGAGGAAGCTAGAAAGTATGGGACAGAGCAAGACAATATTACAAATTGCGATGAATAACATTACTTGCAGATAAATGGTCAAGGAAGGTGTTAAACTCGGTATCGTCTTTCTCATTCCTGTACTAGATCCACGTTGGGAGCATATGTACATGACACCTAACGACAACTACTGCCTCTGATACTAACTTGGCTGACTCTGTAGCACCACATGGCCTTTTTAAACCTGCCTCAAACCGGATCTCCATTCTTCCTCCTTTAGATTTTGTTAATCTGTCAAGCATTATCCCTGCTGTCTGTTTCTGCTTGCACCGTGGTGCTAGTTCAACAACGAATATGGAAAGTGTTAGTGCACATCAAACTGTGAGAGTACATATAAAGGAGCATGCAACTGCAACTTGACTCGGTCAGGTACCGTCTTGGTGTTGATGCTCATGAGGTTCATCTGATCTTGCCAAGTCATGTTGTGTCAGCAGTGCTTCAGAAGTACTGCTTGGGAACTGGCCAGTTGTGGAGCAAATGAATGAGTAACTCATTGAGATGCTGATACAGTTGAAGCGGATGCTGCAGCTGGTGGAGCAGGTGATACTGTGTTTGTAGATTTAGCCGGTGGAGATGGACCTTCTACTGCACTATAAGTACCAGCAGAATCTCGAGGGCAGATCCTTTTCCATCGCACCCGACGAGTAACACCATTCCCTACTATATTCTTTTCCTTGCTCTTTTTTGACTTTGCCATGTCAAGCCGTACCCACAACACAAAAGAATAAAATCGCTCTTCAGAACTCATTGATGCATGATATAGGCAAGCAATAATTTGATGTAAGACAACCGTATGAGGATGGAATATGTAAGAAAAACAGGACGGCGTGACATATTCACAGCTACAATGTGTAAACTAAGCAGCATGATTTTCAAGAAAATAGAAGTAATGCAAGCTAGACACCATATGAAAGATGCAACCAATATCACTCTGGCAAGTTAAAAGTGTCTTGTCATAAGTGGCATTTCAAAAAATTAGAAGCAGTACAACCTAGAAATGAATGCAAGATGCAACTACTATCAAACTGCCTTGTTAAAAGCGTCCAATCATGAGTGACTGATGCGGGATACACAATAGCAGTACTTTGATGTAAGAACATGATATGGTAGATAGATGCATGGTATTCTAGACACAGAAATGCATGTAATATGCACATGTATAACATATATACTCAGCAGGTGCAATTTAATCAAAATGGAAGAAATACAGGCTAGACAACATATGCAACATGAAACCAATTATCACACTGTCAACTTAGAGCAAGCACATGCGATGGTGGAGTATGGGAGATGAACTCATCATGTAGACTTGGGACTTCAACTTCATTAGAAGTAGCAGTGGCAAATCTAGAGAGTCTCTGTTTGCGTCGGTCCGGAGGGCCACCAACATCCCTAAATTACTCTTTTCCTTCCTATTTTATGATATTGCCTTATGAAGTCAAAACCACAAGAAGATGAATAAAATTAGCTCTGCATAACTGGTTGATGCATGATACAGACGAACACTACTTTGATGTAAGGCAAGCGCAGGATAGGAGGATGGGATATATACAACAAAGACAGCATTGCATATTCACACGTACGACAGGAGGATGGAATATATATGTATGAAAAATAGTAAGCTGAAGGCATTTCAACAAAATTAGAAGAAATGAAAGCTAGGCACCATATGAACGTGCAAGTAATATCACTCTATAAGGTAAAAAATGTCTCGTCGTAAGTGCCATTTCTACAAATTAGAAGCAGTACAAGCTAGAAGACAATGCAAGATGCAACCTACATCACACTCCCAAGTTAAATGTGTCTTATGGGTAAGTGATTGTTCCAGGTATAAGTTGTAAGCTACGCATATGCAATTCAACAAAATCAGAAGCAATACAAACTAGACATCATACAGAACACGAAACCACATATAATAGTTCCAAGTTAGAGCAAGCACCTGTGATGGTGGAGTAGGGGAGATGTGCTCATCATCTACACAACTACTTTGACTGTCGAGCCTTGTGTTGTCTTGCGAATCTTGTTGGGAGGATGGCGGAGTAGAATCTGTAGAGACCCTCTGTTTGAGTTGCTCCGAAGGACCACCATCATGCACTGCCGGACTAATTTCCTTCAGCTGTATTGATTTTGCATTGTGAAGTCAAACCGATAAGAAAAAGGAATAAAATTTGCTCTTCAGAACTCATTCATGCATGATACTAACGAACACTACTCGATGAAAGGCAAACACATGATACGAGGATGGAATATGTACGAAAAACAGGACGGCGTGACATATTCACACATATGATGTGGTAACTAAGCAGACGGCATTTCAACAAATTAGAAGCACTGCAAGCTAGACACCATATGAAAGATGAACCAATATCACTCTACCAAGTTCAAACTGCCATGCGTTTCAACAAATTAGAGCAGTACATGCTAGAAATCATATCCAAGACACAACCAATATCACAGTGGCGACTTAAAGGTGCCTTATCATAAGTGACTGATGCTAGATATGAAAGAACCGTAGTCTGATGTAAGAACATGGTGTGATCAGATATAGTATGTTCTAGAAACAGGAACATGTGTCATATTCACAGGCATTATGTGTAAAGTAAGCAGATGATATTCAACAAAGTTAGAACCAATACAAGCTAGACATCATACGCAACATGCAACCACATTTAATAGTGCCAAGTTAGAGCAAGCACCTGTGATGGTGGAGTAGGGGAGATGTGCTCATCATCTACACATCTATGTTGACTGTCTAGCCTTGTGCTGTCTTGCGTATCTTGTTGGGAGGATGGCGGAGTATAATCTGTAGAGACCCTCCGTTTCAGTTGCTCGGAAGGACCACCATCATCCAATGCCTTACCAATTTCCTTCCGCTTTATTGATTTTGCATTGTGAGGTCAAACCGACAAGAAAAAGGTATAAAATTCGCTCTTTAGAACTCATTCATGTATCATACTGACGAAACTACTCTGATGAAAGGCAAACACATGATACGAGGATGGAATATGTACGAAAACAGGACGACATGACATATTCACACCTATGATGTGGTAACTAAGCAGACGACATTTCAACAAATTTGAAGCACTGCAAGCTAGACACCAGATGGAAGGTGCAATCAATATCACTCTACCAAGATAAAACTGTCTCGTCATACGTGGCGTTCATCAAACTAGAAGCACTACATGTTAGAAATCATACTCAAGACGCAAACCAATATCACACTGCCAACTTAAAGGTGTCCCATCATAAGTGAGTGATGCAGGATACACAAGAAGAGTAGTTTCATGTAAGAACATGGTGTGATAGACAGATATAGTATGTACCAAAAACAGGAAAGCGTGTCATATTCAGGCGCATCATGTGTAAGCTAAGCAGATGCAGTTTACACTAACTAGGAGCAATACATGCTAGACACCATATGCAACATGCAACCAGATATCACACTGCCAAGTTAGAGCAAGCACCTTGGATGGTGGAGTAGGGGAGCGGAGACTTGGAACTTGTAATGCACTAGCAGTACAAGGAGAATCCGTACAGATGCTCCGTTTACATTGCTGTAGAGGACCACCATCATCGCCTTCCTTACTCTTTTCCTTCCTCTTTTTTGATTTGGCCTTGTCAAGTCAAACCCACAAGAAAGAGGAATAAAATTTGCTCTTCAGAACTCATTGATGCATGATACTGACGAACACTACTTTCATGTAAGGCAGCCACATGATAGGAGGATGGAATATGTATGAAAAATAGGACGGCATGACATATTTACATGTATGATGTATAAAGTGTAAACTAAGCACAAGGTGTTTGAACTAGTTAGAAGCAATTCAAGCTAGAAACCATATGAAAGATGAAACAACTAGAAACCATATGAAAGATGAAACAAATATCACTCTGCCAAATTAAAAGGGTGGCCTAATAAATGTATTTGACCAAATTAGAAGCAATACATGGCAATAGGCTAGAAATAATATGCAATGTGCAACGAATAAATGTGTATCATCGTAAGTGATTGATGCATGATATAGAAGAGAGGTAGTTTCATGTAAGAACATGGTTAAAAGATAGATGTAGCATGTACCAAAAATAGGAAGGCATGTCATATTCACAGGTATAATGTGTAAACTAAGCAGATGCAATTTACCCTAATTAGAAGCATTACAAGCTAGACACCGTATGCAACAAGCAATCACATATCACCCTGTGAAGTTAGAGCAAGCACCTGTGATGGTGGTGTAGGGGGAGTGCGGTCCTCAAGTACAGAGCTACATTCAATATCTTCATTTAGGCTTGTTGTTTCTTGAGAATCATGTGGAGAGGATGAAACTGCACTCTTTATAAGAGTAGCGCATCTCGTACTAACCCACGGGCGTGACTGTCTCATCATAAGCGATAGATGCAGGATACACAAGAATGGTAGTTTGATGTAAGAACATGGTGTGATAGCCAGATGTAGTATGTACCAAAAACTGGAAGGCACGTCATATTCACATGTATAATGTGTAAGCTAAGGAGATGCAATTTAAAAAAATTAGGAGCAATACAAGCTAGACACCATATGTAACATGCAACCAGATATCACACTGCCATGTTAGAGCAAGCACCTGGGGTTGTGGAGTAGGGGAGATGAGATTTGGAACTTGCATTGCAGTAGGAGTAGCAGGAGAATCTGCAGAGATCATCTGTTTCGGTTGCTCCAGAGGACCACCATCATTCCGTGCCTTCGTCCTTTTAGATTTTTCCTTGTCAAGTAAACACACAAGAAAAAGGAATGAAATTAGCACTTCCAAATTCGTTGATGCATGATACTGACGAACACAACTTTTATGTATGGCAACTACATTGTAGGAGGATGGAATATGTACGCAAACGCTAAGCAGAAGGCATTTAAACAAATTGGAAGCAATGCAACCTAGACACCATATGAAATATCCAACCAAAATCACTCTACCAACTTAGATGTGTCTCATTATAAGTGGCACTTCAACAAATTAGAGGCAATACATGTTTGAAATGATATGCAAGATGCAACCAATATTACACTGTCAACTTGAAGGTGTCTCGTCAGAAGTCATTGATGAGGGATACACAAGAAAAGTAGTTTGATGTAAGAATATGGTTAATAGAAAGACGTAGTATGTACCAAAAACAGGAAGGCATGTCATATTCACGGGTATAATGTGTTAACTAAGCAGATGCAATTTACCCTAATTAGAAGCATTACAAGGTAGACACCATATGCAACATGCAACCACATATCACATTGCCAACTAAGAGCAAGCACCTACGATGGTGGTGTAGGGGAATTGCGGTCATCAACTAGAGAGCTACGTTGACTATCTTCATTTAGCCTTGCTGCTTCTTGAGAATCATGTGGGGAGGATGACACTGCACTCTTTAAACGAGTAGCGCGTCTCACAGTAACCCATTGGGGTGACTGTCTCATCATAAGTGATGAGGGATGCAAAAGAGCATTAGTTTGATGTATGAACATGGTTAATAGACATATGTAGTATTTATAAAAAATAGGAAGGCGCATGTCATTATCAAAGGTATAATGTGTAAAGTAAGCAGATGCAATTTAACCAAATTGGAAGCAATACAAGCTAGACACCATATGCAACATGCAACCACATTTGAAAGCGTGAAGTTAAAGCAAGCACCTGGGATGGTTGTGTGTGGCAGTTGAGATCATCAACTACAGAGCTACGTTTACTGTCTTCATCTTCTGACACTACACCCTTTAGAGCACTGAAAGGCTTAGTGCTTATCTTCGAATTACACTGGAGCGACTTCTGTCTTTTTTTTGTATTCATCAACACTGCGTCAGAGTCTGAAATACCCATGCATAAAAAAACAATAGTGTGAGTATGGGTGAAGTGTGTGCACAAGTAGTACAGTGTAATAGTAGCAGATAGCAGGTCGATGAGAAATAAATGACGGGAGACATATGATAGATCTACAACATGCATGGCACATGAAATTACTAGATTCTAGGATTTTGAAATATGAGCACAGGGATGGCTGGGAAATGCAGATGCTCCTCCAGCACACCACAAGGTGTTGTCCTATGAAAATAACAGTCGACTAAAGAAAATAGGTCAGTCCATTTTTTCTGCACCGTCCGATGTACAAAGAACGGGCAGATCGCCTTCATCTACCTCTAGCCAGTCATTGTTGACGATCTTCCTTGAAACGTCAGCGACCACCGGTCCAGTCCCCTGCCTCCTCCCTGCCCTCGACCTCACCGCACCACTGTGCTGCCACCCCCCCCCCCCCGCCATCCCTTCAAGCCCCACCGACCTCCAGATCAGGCGCAAGCAACTCCAGCACCACACACCCCTATGATAGACACCGATGCACCGCTTCCTTGGCGAACAGGCATACTAGGTGCTCCGCACGCCTAAGCGGGTGCTGCTTCTTTTAATTGCGAATCAACTGACCCTGAATTGAAATCCAGGTGGGCTACTATCCTCTAGCCAAGGTGAAATAGGAAATGGGAGGAAACCTTGTGCATTTAGTATCACGAAGAAGATGCAGTAAGAAGCGCTCAACTAGTTTCTTTCGTGGGATGAATACGGTGTGAGCAGAGACGTATGATTTGCACGAATAAGGGAAGAGGAGTACCTCTTTCTGCTAACAGTGTTGTGTCCTCCTTTTGTTTTTCCAACGATCTTCTTGTGGTTCACTAGAAACGAGACGTTGTGGAGGACGGTGGAGCCTTTGATGAACCCATGGCCAAGTTGTTGAGTGTGGTGCGGTGGCCGTCTGTCGGCGGCGGGGAACCGGATCCAAGGTGGCAAACGACAGCGTAGAGGGAACAACTTCAGTGCGGTGGACGGTTGCGACAGTGGAGCAGCGGCGGTGAGGCGCAGGACGGTGTCGTCGAAGTGGTTCTAATACAGTGGATGTTGGCATCGGCGTCATGGAGGCAACTATGCCTCGGCTTCAACTTCTAAGTCCTTGAGGGCGTTGCGGTTGCGGTTGCATTGGACAACGACGTCGGGGTACCGGCTCCAGCGTGATGGAGGAGGGCGGCGGTGGATTGGGCGTGATGGGGTGGAGGACGGAGGAGGTTGGGGTTTCACGACTGGTGGAGAGGGTGTTTTGGTGCCCACGAAGTATGAATGGGGAAACGGAGGGAGGGGAACTAAGGGGGACCAATGTTTCAGTTTGGGATGAGCTTTTTAAAATTTGGGGAAAGTTACAAACTTTGCCCCCATCTAAAATTTCGGACATATTGAGGGTTGGGGGTAGGACAGTAATCTCAGGTGTCCCAAATGGTGGGCGGGATAGATTTTGGCCGAGCGCATGAGTGTTTAGGCGCCCACGGCATATGAATGCTTCTCGGAGGCGGTTGAGACAGGCGTCTTGGTGAAGTTACAAACCTACCCCGGTTTAGACCTTTGGACATTGGGCCGATAGGCTACACGGGCCAGAGTCAGGACAGTAATTTCCTACCACCAAACACTGGTCTCCGCAGTTTTGGGTGACCAGAGGCTTATTTGGCGCTTTGTTCAATATTTGGTAGCAGAAGCATTAAGGTTTTCGGTTCTCTTGAATTAAACTTTTAGGATTTGTCAAATTTCACAAATCTTGACTCTTGAAAATCCTAAAACTACGATTATTTTGGAATGGAGGGGGTACATTTGAATATACATTGTACACGAGTATATATTAAAAAATATGCAACTTACCTCAGTTCATGCATGGTTCCAGATATAATCTGCTTGGTTGCAAAAAAATAGTTAGACATGCGTATGAATATATAGCATGTTCAAACGCACAACAAAGGTTGATGCCCCCTTTTAGATCCGATTTACAAATGCCATCATCTCGGATTCAGATAGATGAATGCAATTCCTATGAATTTGAATCTTCGAAACCCCCTTTATGTTGAATTCAACATGTATTCTATTTCATAGCTAGCAATTTGGAATGTATCCATGTAAGTGACAAATGTATAAAGTGCTTCACACTAACAACATGGCGTGCACTAATTAATGTTTATATATGAATTGCAAAAGCAATGCATTGTATAGATTTCAAACCACTCTCACTCTATGGATCGAGAATATGAAATAAACACATGCACATGCTAGAATTCAATAGAGTATGGGTGTCTGATAGACCGATGTTCGTTCATATGCAAATTGCAAAATTCATGATCTCATCCAAAAATAATAATGCCATTTATATTTTAGTTTAATGCGTAGAACCGCCTTTTACACGTAGATGCACTATGCCTCGGCCCGTTCTCACACGCGCGCTATATATCTCTCTATCTAACGCATAAGTGCACACACTTTATATACATCGGCATTTCTCTCTCACACATGCTCACATTCTCTCCCGGGGTGACGGGGTATCTCACGCACACACTCTCTATATATCTCCCTCTCTCTTTCTGACTACTATGTACCACTCTTTTCACTAATCTCAATTGGAAAACACTATTTCTCTCACATGCATATATACACACGCACGGTCTCTACTAGCCCTTTACAGGCACATATATGTGCCTACGTGTCTCCCGCACGCACATTATCTTTAGGCCTCTCTCGCACACATTGCCCCCCCCCCCACACACCTCTTCTTAGTAGTTGGCAGATATGATTCCATCAGATCATTCGGTAGGATATCCCTGACTGTTAGGCTGGATGGTAATACGAGGAAAAGTTTTACCCAAGTCCGGGCCCTTGCAGTTGAGGAAAAAGCCTACTCCTGTTGTGATAGTGGTGTGTACAAAGTACACGTGAATACCATGCATTGTGTGTGTGTATACTATCGACGAACTAGCCCCTGGGCTTCTATAACATACTCGGGGACTAGGGTTACAAATCATATATAGTCGGCTTATCATCAGTGGGGATAGAGTCCTCCACGACTCCGGTAGCTTCGTCTTGTACGCCGACTCCTCCACATGGGTCTTCGTATAATGCGTCTCGGTCCAACCTATGTGGCGCAGGATGGAACCGACCCATGAGTCCTCACGTTGACCCACCACAACTGGAAATGATATGCCCACCACACCCCACACGCAAATCGGCCACTAAGAAAATAAGCATATACAATAGTACAATGTTATACATGAAAGCTAATTGCATGGTGCATCCAATAATATATGTTATGCATTGTGAATGTTTGTATTTTCTCCTAAAATATTAGTCACGGGGAAGAGAAACGAAGGGCATATCTCTCCTTGTCGCCACCGGACACCCCCTCTTTCTACACCACTTTCACGTACGCACACAAACTATCTCGCGGCCCTCTAAAAGTATGCATGCCCCGGACACATTCACGCATGACGGTCACTGTATTTCAAGAGAAAGCACTATACGTTCACTGTACTTCAAAATATGCTCAGTACGGTCACCATATACATTCTCATGGTGATCATACGGTATCTAGCTCACGATATGTCTCCGTATTTCGTTGATGACACTGACGGACATTGTATTTGATGTGTGCTCCGTATTTTGTTGATGACACTTACGGTCATTGTATTTGAAGCGAAAGCATGATATGGTCACTGGACTTCAGAATAAGCTCATCACGGTCACCATATACATTTTTGTGGTGCTAACCAACCTCTAGTTGGATGGCTAGGAGGACAGTGGTTTCCCCAGCCCACCAGGGTTAACGTCCTCGTGCTCGCATTTATCCTGGATTGAATTCAGTATTTGCTGGCGATGTGCGTTTAGTGGGAGGAGACGTTCCCCTCGACTATGAGGCACCAATGGCGACTTTGTAAAATCTCAAGATCATATGCTGGCTCACCCTCTCGAAGGTGCTCATAGGGGTAGGGTCTGCGTGTGTGCGCTTATAGCGGTGGGTGTTTGCACGTATATATGAGCGCTTGCGTCTGTACTGTTTAAAAAAATACATGTTGTGATTATACGGTCACTGGCTCACCCGTACAACTCCATATTTTGTTGATGACACGATCAATTGACTAGTCAAACATTCCACGTGGTGCAACTAGTGCTGCACCATCAGCGCGCGTAACCATGGGGCCCACCTGTCAGCGCGTATATGAAAGAAAGAAATGGTAGTTTGAGTCTGTACTGTGTTAATAAAATATGTTTTATGGTGATCATATAGTCACTGGCTCACCATACAGCTCCGTAATTTGTTGATGACACGATCAATTGACTAGTCAAATGGTCCACATTCACCATCGCACATTACCATAGAGCCCTCCCGTCAGCAAGTATATGAAAGACATAAATGGTAATAAATTAGTGGTCGGTGGGGATTTGAAGTCGTGAGACCTCTGGTTGGCAGCCCGCGCCCACTAACCACAGCGGACAAGGATCGCCTTGTGATGATATTCATTAAACTAAAATATAAATATAAACGGCCGGTGGGGAGTGGTTTCGGGGCGGGCGGGGCAGCGGTGCGGCGCGCGAGCGCCACCAGCCACGGGCGGCAGGGCCCGGCGGTTCGGCCGGTGGTGGCTGGCGGCTCCGGGGGGTGGAGGTTGAAGATGAACTGCAGGCCCTTGATTTCGTATCCAACGGCTGGAAAATCGACCGACCAGAGATGAAAAAGACAGTCGACGGACGTGTAGCCTCACCCCGCACGTACACATGCACGCACACAACACTCGCATGAACACACGCATGCATGCAGGCGTGCAACACTGACACATACACATGCACACACGAACACACGCACGCACGCACACATGCATGCAACACTGAAATGTACACATGCAACACTCGCACGCCTGCATGCACACATCACACGACGCAAGACACACACTCAACCTATATGTGCATGCACCCTTTGTTAAGGACAAGGATTGCTACGGGTATTAATCAATCTCATCTGTGATAAGCAGAACCATTGATGCTTGCAGCAGTCTTTATGAATCACAACATATTGAACGGGCTATCAACGTATGTATGAAAATTTAAAAAATCTCTTACAATATATACTAGGCTTCTCTGCATGAAATAGATGATGTCACACTCAATGAACAATCATCGGTTTATGAAATGCCCGCTTCTGACCGCCCTGGCCCACCAAAAGCTCCTCTGCCATGCGCTGCTTGCGTTGGGTCGCTGACATGCAGGCCAGGTACCAAACGAGCCCACACGTTAGTGGAAGAACGACGCGGTGTCGTACGTCAGTGTCGAGGGCCCTGCTCGCCGCACGCCCGGCTGAACACGCCTCCAAGCCGCATTCGAACACCTCCATGAAACCCGTGTGGAAGCCGAGAAACCCACTCTGGACACACGTACGTTCATGACCGGCCGGCATTAAACGCAACGCCGGCCGAGCTCCTCCCGTCTGCCGTCTATTTAGTCTCCTATTTAAACGAGGCCAAACGCCGGCCAAGAATCGCACACCTTTGCTGCTCCCCTATCTCCTCCTTCTCCATTTTATCCACTCTTACGATGGCTTACAAAGAGTAGTTATCCGGCATCCAAGCTGGCTGGGTGGCCCGCCGAGCCCGCCGGATACGAGCTATGCAACTCGCTGATCCACCTCCCTCCCCTCGCCTGACGGAGCCAGTTGCCGCCCCAAGCCGGCGCGCGGTTCTGCAACTCGCCGCTCCAGGCCAGCTCAACGAGGAGTGGCGAGCTGCTCCATGCCGGCACAACAGGGAGCACGGGCGTCGTCGCTGCCGTCCACGCCGCCGCCTCGTACCGCAACTCCCGTGTTTGCGACCGCGTCTCCCGTTCCTATGGCCGAGCCTCCCATGCCTGCGGCCACGCCATGCAAGTAGAGACAGAAGCCGGATGCGCTGAGAGAAATGAGTCGGTGGCTAGCGCCTCCGTGTCCGTTGCCATCATCAAGGAGAAGTAGACACATGGGAGGCCGCCGCCGCTTGGGTCCCATGAAGGCCACCGCGGAGGCGACGTCGGCGTACACATCAGGTATCTTTCCGGATCCTTTTGTTGCGAGGACCTTCGTCGACCCCGCATGGGCTCCACGGAAGCGGAGAAACCCCCTTCCACCTCCATCTTGGGCATCAACCAATGATGTCAGTTGGGCAGTGGGGAAGCGAGCCGTACTTTCCGCTGAAGCATATACCTCCGAGGCTCCCGGCAGTCCGGTGATCGTGTTGTCGTACATGAGGAAGACAAATGGATCGACGGGTGATCATTTATGCTAGGTATTATTATACCTGTGCTGTTCAGGACTAGCACCGCTTAGTTGATTTGAATGTAATGTAACCCATCATGTTTCTATGAAAATCCGGTATTTTATATGAATTCCGTCATTGTTTATATGAAATATCACCGTGTTTGCATGAATTTCATCCGGTTGGTTGAGTTGCTGTCAGAATGTGTGCGGCTATGGTTGGATGGCGTAATTTGCGGGTCACCGGTCGGTCTGTCGCCGGCTCGGGTGGCGTGGTGGGACAAAAAAAGCACAGATCGTGCGAGCTCGTCTCCAATGCACGCGCTGGAGGATGCATGAGCACCCGAGCTCTTCGTCGTTCATCGGTGGAAAAGGCACGGGTGGACAAAAGGGTCGCCAATATTTTGGCTACCCCGGGCAAGATCCAAACAGCCACTCCCAGCCCCACCCCTCCTAGCACATTCAAATCCCTCGTTCGCCGTGAAATTTTGCCATGTGTTGTTTTCACGGACTAGCAAGATGCCCGTGCATTGCACGGAACATCAAGATGCATTTTTTTTACAAAACACCTGTTGTGATTGACCCATGCAGGAGTAATCCCATGTGTAAAAACTAATGATTTCTCAAGAATTTTATCGGAAAAATGGTATCTCGAGAATTTCATCAAAAAAATTATATCTCGAGAAAGATGAGAGATAAGATGAGGAGGAGTGGGGCGTAGTGGTGACTGGTGGTCGGACTGGGCGGAGGCATGGGGATGGACGGCATCGACAGCGGCCACCATGCCAGATTATTCCAGAGACTTTCTTTTTTAATATCTCAGCAATGAGGTTATGGGAGATAAGGATGAATGAGGCAAGGCCTTATATGTAAATGTGGAGAGAGGTGCGGGTATCTTTTGTAAAATTGTCATAGTTTGCTTTCTATCCGTTAGATATAGATCGGACAGTCTATATTACAAGATGGCAGGCACACCATCATCACCAACTCGTTTTTTATAAGAGTAGAGAAGTAGAAATAAAGATAGAGATATTTTGCTATGTGAAAACAAATTTAAATATGAACGAATAATCGGTATCCGCGGTCTTCTGCCGGGAGCCTGGGACATAGTTGGATGGCCTCATAGTAGTAATAGTGTAGAGTAATACTAGTACTACTAGATAGTGAGTGTTTACTGTTGTATCTACATACTAATTGCAACACATGTGGGGCCTACCTTAGAGGCAAGGCTTTATACACAGGAGATGCTCTGTACGTAGTATTACTTTTGATGTGTCCCGTCAACTCGCAGAACAAGGCGAAGTTGCTAAGTACGCCGTCTCCCCCGCCCACGCGTGCGGTGGCTCGCAGGACGAGGAGAAAATTTTACTACTCCCTCTGTTTACTCCTCATCCCTACCTTGGTTAGAGAGATTATCATATTGTTTGAAATATATGTCTTTTCGTACTAGTAGGAGTAGTACAGTGGTACATAGGAGTAGTACATCTGGCAGAGCGGCGGCCAACTCGCTCATCACCGGCACCACCGACGAACACGCATCAGTACTGTTTGAAGTAATGTTTAGGAAAAATAATGATTTGAGGGGGAATAACAGGATAGAAGGTCAGATGTGGGTCCCTCGTGTCAATGGTCAAACAAAATGTGTTGGTTTAAGCTGCCTCGCCAGCACGGACGTGTGGGCCAGCCCTGTCATAAACGGGTTTAGATGAGCCTAATCGGCACTAGGTAGTAGTTTTTTGCGTGGTTTAAGAAATTTTGGGTATGTTTTTGCTATTTTTTGTACAATAGTTTCTTCCTAGGGCTGGTTGAACGTGGTAGTTTTTTGTTAAATACTCTACATATTGTAAGTAGGCGTGAAAGTTAAGCTTTGGAAGCCAATAAGCAAGGGTAGTTACATAGTGCCTATGTGTACGAGACTGAAAGTAAATATCAACCATGAGTGACTAATATCTTGATGGAAAACTCGACACTATGGAAATACTAGAATTTTTTTGCATGGTTGGAAATACTAGGAATGTTCACGTGCGTTGCAACGGATCATAATTAGAATAATACTTATTCACAAATTTGATACCAAACACTCGATCATATATCACTAGAGATATATTATGTTTCAATCAGAAAATATTCCTTGGGCTGTTTTGGTGAGGTGAGGGAGGGGTGTGGTTGGTTTTAAGATACTAATTATGGGTTTTTCTGCAAATTGGTAGAGAAGTGGGATGTTGGTGAGAAAAGGCAACAACTTACCTCACAGTCGTTAGATGTAGATCTAATGGTCATAAATGACGGATGGCATACACACCATCATCACCAACTTAGTCTTCTGTAGGAGTACTAGCAAGATGTCCGTGCATTGCACGGAACATCAAGATGCATCTGTTTATAAAACACTTGTTGTGATTGACCCATGCGGGAGTAATCCCATGTGTAAAAACTAATGATATCTCGAGAAAGAGGAGATAAGGTGAAGAGGAATGGTACGTGGTGGTGATTGGTGGTCGGACTGAGCGGAGGCATGGGGATGGACGACGCCGGCAGCGGCCACCAGGCCAGTTTGTTCCAGAGGCTTCCTTTTTTAATTGCTCAACAATGAGGTTGTTGGAGATAAGGATGAACGAGGGAAGGCCTTGTCTGCAAATGTGGAGAGAGGTGCGGGTATCTTTTAGTTTAATTTCCATCCGTCAGATATAGATCAGACGGTCTATATTGCAAGATGGCACACATACCATCATCACCAACTCGGTTTTTTATAAGAGAAGAAATATAAGTATGGAGATACAAACGTATTATCGATACGTGTTTCTGTAAACAAGGATCTACATTCTATTCAACGGCTCAGCATGTGGGGCCTTAGCACAATGACTTCTCGACTGTGTAAAACAAAGGTTTTCCCGTCGCCGATAAGGAGGGGGTGACGGCGGCGCGCTTTCGGCTTGCTCTAGTCCTAGTAGTCATACCAGGTGGTCTACGCACGTGTAGATTTATTCTTTTTCATGTCTCGTGTTCGCCGTACTGCCATGACTGTTGATGAATAGATGGTAAGTTATTCACGGGGAAACCCTTGTTGAGCGTGTTTGCGAGAGAGAGGCAGAGAGAGAGAGAGAGAGACTGCGCGTGTGTGATATGTCTAGACACTGAGGCAATGATAAGAGATTCTTTGTGTCTATGTGTGTTGAGAATAGAGAGAGACATGTACATGGGGCTTTGTGTTGTGTAACATGGAGACACATAGACATAATCAGAGAGTGAGTCTGTGAGATACACATGTGTACATGGGGAGGGATGTGTGAGTTAGAGAGATGGAGAATTTTGGCGCGCATCTGAGCTAGAGAGAGGGGGGAGGGGTATATACATACCTAGAGCTGGAGAGAATATGCAAGGGTGTGTGTCTTAAAAGAAGGATCCAGATAGATGGGTGTTTGTGCGTGTCTGTGTGTGTTTGTGCGCGTGTTTGTGTGTGAGAGGGAGTGTGTGTATGTGGAGTAGAGAGACCACTAATGATGTAAGCCTAGTATAATGGAAGGGGAATGGTGTGACATGTGTGTCAAAGAGAGACAAAGGCATGTGTAGTAGCGAGATAGCATGGGTGCGGGCGGGGAGCTGACTATTTGGAAGAGACATCGAGTGTGTGTGGGAGAGGGGTGTGTGTGTGAGAGAGAGAGAGAGCTAGCGACGGAGAGAGAGAGAGAGACAGAGAGAGAGAGGAAGAGAGGGGGAGAGAGGGGCCGTTTGTGTCCATAAGTGGCGTATAGATAGGGAGACAATGTTGATGTTGTTCAAAATTGGCCTATGTACGGAGACGCAAGGGAAGCGAGTCATCGTGTGTGTGATAGGGACTTCATGAGAGGTCTAGAATATATGGTGTAGAGAACAACGTGCGAGATTGAGAACGATGATACATTAGGGAGCTATGGAAGGAGTCACAGCATATCTGTATACAGGGAAGGAGTTGGGGCGGGTCCGCATGTGGGACAGATAGAAAGAGGAGAGTGGTGCACAAGGAGACAAAGTGTGCTTGTTTGCACTGGGGTGGTGTGTGAGGTGAGTGTGCGAGAACCACATAACAAGGGAGATAGACGTTTAGGGGCGACGTTTTGTGTGTATGGGAAAGATACACTCTACATAGTGCGTGTGCTTGGGAAAGAGAGATGCCGGGAGACCTAGAGAGTGGGGGAAGAGATGTGTGCATGCCCGAGAGATAAAGTGATAAGAGACCTATATTGGGGTCCGGACTTTAGAACAGATGGGGTTGTTAATGTGCTCGTGTGTTCGTGTCTGGGGGAGAGAATGACTTGTGTGTGTGTTGGTGGGGGGGGGTGGCTTCAGATAAAGAGTGAGGTGTCTATATTTGAGGGACTTTAGCGTAATTGAGATATATATGGTCAATAGTGTGTGCACTCATGGTTAATCAATTTGTTTCACATTTTGAACATGCGTGATATACCTTGATGTCCCAGAATTACAAACCTAAGATTGGAATTTTGGAATTCGACTCCATCATTAACTTTTGTAATTCATTTAAATAGAGGTACATTTTTTAAGCCGAGATTTCGTGATTTCAAATTCGTATATCAAACCTAGAGATATATACATACGGGCATGTTCAAAATTTATAACATCCACTTTATTCATACACATACACATTTTTG
Organism: Triticum aestivum; assembly: GCF_018294505.1. NCBI lineage: Eukaryota > Viridiplantae > Streptophyta > Magnoliopsida > Poales > Poaceae > Triticum > Triticum aestivum. The sequence goes on along the minus strand of NC_057805.1, from coordinate 297,255,817 downwards.
CTTTTGTCATCATATTTAGGATAAACACATTTGGAATTTCTTTTGAATTGGACCGTATGATGGTATTTGCTTGTACTAGCTCAATGAGAATTGAATGGACAATCTAAGTTTCGAGTTGGAGACATTGATTTCAAAACATGCACTTTTTTTGCGCACAAAACAAATAAATTCTTGGCCTTGATATCATAGTCGGCCGTACAAGAGCATAACACTTATAATTTTAGGTGCCAAAAGCTTTCAAACTTCCCGTTCACATCGAAATATCTCGCGCCCGAAAGTTTAGCCCTGCGATATTCCTGTTTTACCCATGCCACATGAACGAAAAAGGGCTGCTTTGGTAACTCCATTGTTTTCCCCTCTTTGCCCCCAACATTCTTCCCCAGAGCCCCTCCCCTTCCCCTCCCCGACCCCCCCCAACCACGGCAAGCCGCCAAATCTAGTCCTCCGCCACAGTGGTGGACCTCACACCCTGCCGGATCTACCTTCCGCACCTTGGAACCCCCAACTGCCAAGTCACCACTTCACCAGAGCCGCTTCAGCGACTGGCTTGTCCACCACTCCAGATCTCCTTGACCGCCGTCATGGTCCACCACACCGGATCTGCCTAACCGGTGCCCTCATCCACCACAGTGTAGGCCCTTCACTGACTCTCTCGTCCGCCCCATCGCTGGCCCTTCATACAAGCCCTCGTCCGCCACAACAGATCCACCTCACTGAAAGCAGTGTACACCGCGCCCGCCGAAACCTTCGTCCACTGCATTGGACCCGCTCCACGGACGCCATATTCAACTCCACCGGCCCTGCTTTACTGACACCGCAGCCTCATTAGGTTATTTCGATTTGTACTCCTTTGGTTTTTCTCTTCTTTATCGTGCAACTGTTCACTTACCACAGATGAGCTTTCTTGTATGTCGACAGGCGCTGCAACCAAAGCACCGGAGCCGCTTCAGCGATGGTGCAACCGGCCCAAACTCAACCGCAACACGAGCACCATCGACGATCCTTAGCTATCAAGTATGACAACAATACCCATACGCCATCAAGAATCAGGTACTATTATCCAACGGCCGGCGCCTACGTTCACTTTCTTAGCATAAGCACCGCACCTTTGAATTTCTTGAGGGCATCATTCAATTTTTCATGAGACGCATTATTCTGCTTGCACCTGTAGGGCCATACTTCTGGCAGTGAACATGTTACATGTGCTAAATTACATACCAGTGCACATATAGTTAATATGCTTTAGTTTTGTCCTAAGTAATATGCTTTAGTTTTGTCCTACTATTTTACTTCTTGCATGCTATATTTATGATAATGGTGTTGTTCTGATGCCACCTGTTGGTTCCATCAGACTTCTTCATGTTCTCTATGCTTAATTACACATCAGCAAACTAGCATGTGGTTCCGCTGCTTTTTGTTCGTTTTACCCTACATTTTCTAATGCTAGCTATCACATCACTGCTCCGAGCCTCTGTTCATTACTTTTTATGTGTTCTTGATCTTCCCAAGTTGCATGACTAATTTGATGCTTCTATTAATTATGGAGCTGCCAACCCCATCAAGCAAAATATTTGTTCTTTTAGGGCTGCACGTCGAACAAGCATAAAAATAGAGTGAAGCAGATATATTGTCGTGTAAGCACACACCCTTCTTTCATCAGTTTAGATGAACCATTGATGATGAATTCGAACCAGTGCATGCGATTAAAATTAATTTTACCTAAATCAAGGGTGCAAAATAAACTACAACAACTAGATTTGCAACCACGGGATGCTGACGATATCTTCAAAGAACATTGCAATAGTATCGAGGCTTCACAGCAACATATGGTAAGCCAGTGTGTTTTAGTATATGTGAAATGTAATGCGTGTGGGTTGCTTTCTTGGCTTGTGCCCTCAACCTGTAATCCTACAGAATTACAAATAGTCCAGTTGTCTGCTTTGCTGTATTGCTTGATTTGAATGCTTGTTTATTACTTGATAGGCTATACCTCCGTTGGCCAATATGTCAGCAGTGCCTTCTGTACTATCATAAAGAAATGCTTGCCTAGTTCATTTGAGTCCTTAACTTTTCCTCTGAACTTCATCACAAGACTGTCTTCGTAGTTTATATGAGGCCACACTATTAAGTGCTTTCTCAGATTATTTCAACTTGTTAGATGCCTTGGCAACTTAAATATAGCGGTGGTACACTCCCTTTCAACTAGGGATGTCAACTCGGTCCCGTTTAATCCCGATTAAAGTCCACTAGTGGTATGATAGTTCAAAAGAGTTTTTGTTTTTTGAGGAAAATGAACTAGGGAGCTAGCAAAAACTAACTAGATGGGACTGGCGGATGTTGTTTATTTGCCACTTACATCCCTAGTTTCCTCTTACCATTTTAATTTCTTTTCGCTGATGCTGCTTCGAACCATTTAAATATAGCTTGCCATGCTCGGCAATAATTCGTATGTCGTTTACCATGTAAGCTTACTGCCTAGATCATGCGATAACTATCTCTTACTTATGTCCAGCGGAAACCTTTCAGGATGCCGTTCACACTAGGACACAATGTACAACCCCAGAATCTATTTGTGGAAGCAGTGCACCATCCATGTTACCAGATGGTAGCAGTTCAGTGGCAACACCGCCGGAGAGCAGTCTGAGCATAGATATTATAGTTCTTGAGGCTCTACTAGAGGCAGAAAGAGATGGTGTGGCTGCCATGAATGAGGTATTCATGATCTTGAGGCTGGAAATTATGCAATTAGCCGCACGCATTATGCAAGCAACCCAAGAATTGGAGGAAGTAAGAATGTTGCATTTGAAGCCGGAGGAGGTCCTGCTGTTTCTGCTATCTGAAGCCCAGGGTGTCGGATTTCGGGTTCTGGCAAAACCCTTGAGGTTCGAACACTGGGGTGCGCACGAAGATTTCCCCCTACCTAATCACGCCCTCAGCCTCACCGCGATCTCAGAGCTTAGCTCGACGAACTCGCAACACAAGAGACACGAGATTTATACTGGTTCGGGCCACCATTGTAGTCTAATACACTACTCCAGTGTGGTGTGGTGGATTGCCTCTTGGGCTGAGGATGAACAGTACAAGGGGAAGAACAGCCTCCTGAGGTGAGGTGTTCTTGTGCTTGGTGGGTGTGAGGATGATCTGAATCCATTCGAGATGAGTTGCCTCCTACTGTGGTGGCTAGTCCTATTTATAGAGGCCTTGGTCCTCTCCCCAAATATTGAGCGGGAAGTGATGCCACAACGGCCAATTTGAAGGGGGGCAGCTAGTACAAGCTATCCTGACTAAAGGTGGTCTTCGCCTGCCAAAGGCTCTGGTGGTGGCGCCGTCTTGGGCTCCACGGTGACCTCCATCCAGCCGTCTTGCTGGTCTTGGTCTCGTTGAACTGATATGGAAACATTTGCCTGATGCCTCGGTACTCCTTGCCTGCGCTTGGGTCCTTAGCACCAAAGAGGAAACGAGGACACTGTGCTCGCTGGCGCCCGCCGGGCACCCGCCTGGTCTTGGTCGTCATGGCTTACGTCATTGGAACCTCGCGAGGTGTGTCTTGCCTTGATCTCTCCGCCCCCTCGCGAGCTAGCCTGGTGAGGCCGCCCCCGAGGAGGTCTTGTGTCGTCCGCCTCGTGAGGCTTGACCCCACGCGAGGGTCTTGAGTGATTGCTGGTGAAGACGGGCCGTACTGGGCCGCGAGTGGAGCCACGTCGTGGGCCGCAGGCAGGCAAGTGTGGGGACCCCCGTTCCCAGAACGCCGACAGTAGCCCCCGGGCCCAAGGCGCGCTCGGACTTGGCTTCGAGGCGAAGCCAAAGGGCAAGTGCGGAGCGCCGCGGGCCCCAACAGCCTGCGGCCTTGGTCAACGCATGGCGATTGATTGGACATGGGCATCTCCGCTTCCCTACGCTGCCTCGGCAACTGCCCGACTTGACGAGTCCCTGTTGCATGCAAAAAGAGTTATCATTACCTGTGATCGTGGCGGCCGGCGGTTGGCCTCCTCTGGGCTATATATGAGGAGGGAGGCAGAGCCCCCGTCGCCCATCTCTTCCTGCTTCACTCGCTTCTCCTCCTTTGCTCCATTGTCAGTAGCGACTCCATGGCGCCAATCCGAAGATTCTCGACCACGGAGAAGGGAAAAACTCCCCGCGACGAGCCCGGGCCGCTTCCGCCGAAGAAGAGGCCGGTCCACCGTCGTGACATAGTCATGAGGCAGGAGGTGACAAGGCCTTGGCACGAGCGGCCACCTCTTGGGTATCCGCTGCCCTTATATGCCCAAGCCGAGGGCTCAGGAGGAAGAGGCGGCGAGCGGCGTCGCCCACGCCACGGCCGTGGTCGCCACGCAATGGTGGCGCACGCCGTCGCCCCAGGGGCCCATGTCGTGGACTCCTCGGGCGAACTCGTGCTGTGGGCGGCGATGCCTCCGCGCTCCTGGATCCGCTTCCCCCAGTTCTTCTCCGCCGAGATGCCGCCGAGGGGGCCCCTCGAGCTATGGCTGCAGCACGTCGACTGCGACGCCCCGGCGACTGGAGCGGAAGTGGAAGTCGTCTCCCCGGGCAAGTTCTTCATGACCCGCTGCTGGGGCGAGGTCGCCCGGGTTTGCCGCGTAGAAGGCGCCCTTGCGATCCACTTCAGGTTCGACGGCGCCTCCACCATGTTTTTCAAGGTCTTCGACGCGGAAGGCCGTCGCTTGGAGTGCTGCCCCGGAGAGGGCCGCCTGAACGGTGCCGCGGCAGGAGCTAGGCCTACCGCCCACCTCGCCAGCGACTCATCCAGTAGCAGTGGTGCTGCTTGGGAGTCCAGCGATTCTCCCAAGCCCTACGAGACTCCGGAGACGAGTGACGACAGCTACGTGCCCCCAAGCTCTCGCCGGGCTCGGAGCAAGGTCGCAGCATCCGGCCGCCGCCGGCGCTGATCTAGATGGGGTTGGCGCCGACCTCCCGTGGCCCATTGTTGATGATGGCATCGGCCGCGCTGGCGCGTGTACTTAGGGCTCCTTGAATTTCCTTTCTTTTGTTCCCTGCGGGGAATCGAAACGAACCCCGTGGGGGCGTGTAAAGAACCTGTAATGTCTTTTGCTGGCATTATCCTTATTATGAAATTGTGCGAGCGCGTGTCCTGCTTCGGCTCAGTCTCCCCTTTCTATCCTCGCGACGGCCTGGTGCTCTACGCTGACAGGTCCCAGTCCCCAGGCAGGCTGCAGCCGTCGCTGGTATGCCAGGTCGCGATGTCGTGGTCAAGGCCAGGAGGTGAGCGGCCCGAGGTCCAGTAAGAGCTCCTGAGACGCGATGCTCAGGAGGTCCCCTTTAGCATGCAAGCAACCACCGAGATGTAAGAAAGGGAGGCGACATTGCCACGGCAGGGTTGCAGCAAGTGAGGATCCCGTGCCGTAGCGATTGGTTGGTCAGAGCGCGAAACTTATCTTGGCAGTCCGGAGCCATTTCCTTGTGTTGCGCCAAGCCCGTGCGTCGGCGGTCGTGGCGCAGCTAGATTAGGCCCGTGCGTGCTTCCCCTCCTTCTCCACGCTCTCCTTCGTGCTCTACGTCCTCAGGTCCCAGCCCTCGAGCGAGCTCAGCCGCCGCTGGTATGCCAGGTCGCAATGCCGTGGTCAAGGCCAGGGGTGAGGGCTGGAGAGCCAGTAGGAGCTCCTGAGTCGCGATGCTCAGGAGCCCCCCTTTTAACGCGCAAGCGAATCGCATGGGAGAAGAGGGAGCCTGCAGTACGGCCCGCTGTTGTCCTCGGGAGGTTCCTACAAGTCGGCGCGAGGAGAGGCACAGATTGCCATTATGATTGCCGGTTGGCCACTGCTAGTTCCGTAAGAGGATGAAGGCACTGAGGGCCTGGTGAGGTGGCGCGCACGGGGCGTGCCGCGGGCCAGAGCTCGACTGCTCAGATTTATCGATGTTGCAGGGACGGACCCAAGCACAAGCGATGTGCCAGCGTGAACAGCTCCCGTGGTAGACGACAATCAAGCAGGTGATAATCACAGATAGATTATGCATGAGAAGCGAACTAGCTTAGGCAAATGCAAGAACGATACATGCCACTGGGCTGGACCCGAGCGGCTTGGGGATGATGCAGCCCGAGGGGCGCCCCCAGCAAAGTAAGGTAAAGATGTAAAGGGATAAACGGCACAAGGACGGACCCACGCGGCCTGGGAATGATGCAGCCCGAGGGGCGCTCCCAGCTAAATAAATTTAGAAGATGTCACCTGGTTCTGTTGTTGAAGGGGTGTTGGGGCAGCTGAAGACACATGATGAAGGGGTTGCTCCTCATGAGCCACCGGGGCCCTGAGCCTCGGGAGGCTCTGGGGGCCCAGGCAGTTCCTTGAGGACCGTCTCCATCTCCACCAGGACTGCGTGGTGCCTGGCCTCCTGAGCCGCTAGGATGCTCTGCAGGTTGCGCTGGAAGGTGGACGTCACGCTCGATAGGCCAAAAGGCAAGCGAACGTAGCTGTGAGGTGGGCCCTCGAAGCGTCCCACACGCAAAGGCCAGAAAAGCTCCTGAGACGCGGCCCTGTTGAGCCCTGGGACGTTGATGCAGACGGGCAGCCCGCCATCCTCGCCTGGATGAGGGGCCGCGCCAGGTGAGCGGCGATCGCCGCGCATGGCTCTTGCATCCTGCAGTTCCTGAGTGGTCTCGGCGATGAACTCCTGAGCGCCGGGCGCTCCTCGCCCGGTGTCCTCCTGAGGGAAACGTGCTGCGAAGCACGCCTTCACATGATGCCCGAGCGCCTCCCTCGTGAGGTTGGCAAGGTCGGAGGCCCTCCAGAAGAGAGCCCCCAAGCCCTGCCCAAGGAGGGCGCCGGGCGCGCCTTCCTATGCAAGGGAGGGAGGCGCCCCAGGCGCGGGCGCTGATCCTGACGTGGCTCCACTTGCGGCGCCGCTCTCCTGAGGCCCTGTGCGGAGCAGCAGCTTCTTCTTCTTCTTGGGGACGACCTCACGAGGGTACCGTGCTGCATTGCTGTCGGGGTCTTCGATTGACGCTGCTTGGAAGGCGCGCTCGAGGGAGCACACCGCATCTTTCTGTTCGCAGGGGACTGTGATGATCCCGCCGCTTCCTGGCATCTTGAGGACGTTGTAGCCGTGGTGCGTCACCGCCATGAACTTGGCCAGGGCCGGATACCCGAGGATGGCATTGTATGGCAGGCGGATGTGGGCGACGTCGAAGTCGATGAGCTCGATGCGGTAGTTGTTGCGTTGTCCAAAGGTGACAGGGAGGCAGACCTGCCCTATCGGCGTGGTGGAACCGTCGGTCATTCCTGAGAAGGGCTTGGTAGGCTGAAGCTGATCGTAGGGCACTTGAAGGTTGTCGGATGTCTCGATGGACAGGACATTGAGCCCTGCGCTGCCGTCAATGAGGGTCTTGGTGACTTGTAAGTTGCTGATGACGGGTGACCAAAGCATCGGAGAGCGCCAGCGGTGGCCGCGCACTTGAGCTGATCTGCCGAACTGAAAGTGATGGCGCACTTGGACCACCTGAGCGGGCGTGTGGCCTCGAGCCTGGAGAGGACTGCGTTCACCTCGCGAGCAAACTGCTTGAATATTCACTGAGAGGCTGGGGCTTGAGCTCCGCCCAGGATGCAAGCGATAGCCCTTGGCTCCTGGAAGGCCCCAGCCCCCTCGTCCTGATGGTGGTCGTCGTTCCTTCTTGGTGGTGGCGGCAGCGGAGGAAGGCCAGCGTTGCCCTGAGGACGGTCCTCGCGAGGCTGGTCCCTCCATGTGCCTTCGTGAGGCTGATCTTGCCAACGGTCCTCACGAGGACGGTCACGCCACTCCGAGTGAGGGCCACGGTCATCCCAGCATCCTCTGCCGCGTCCTCCTCCTCGGCCGTAGCCCCGGTCGTTGTGCTTGGGGCATCGACCTAGGCGTCCATCTCGAATGGCCCTGAGCTCTTGACAGTCGTTGGTGTTGTGGCTATGAACGTTGTGGAAGGCGCAGAACGGCCGGCTGCTCTTGGATGACTCGGGCTGGTCCCGACCATGCTTCGTGTCTGGCACCGCCGCGAGCACGGCCACCCCCTTGCGCTTCACGTCCTTGGCCTTGGCTTTCTTCTCCTCCAGGTCGGCAGCCGGGAGCTCGAGAAGGGAAAGGCGCCCTTCCTCAGCCCTTGCGCACTTGGTCGCCAGGTTGAACAACTCCAAGGATGTGCACAGCCCCTCGTGGATGGCGAGCTCCTCCTTCATCTTGACATCGCGGACGCCATCGGAAAATGCAGAGATGATGGCCTCATCTGTCACCTTGGGGATCTTGAGGCGAACGTTGTTGAAGCGCTGGATGTACTTCTGGAGGGTCTCCCCTGGCTGCTGCTTGACGCGACTCAGGTCACCCGCGGCTGGAGGGCGGTCGCGAGTGCCCCGGAAATTGGTGACGAAGCGGTCGCGCATCTCGTTCCAGGAGGAGATGGAGCCTGGAGGCAGGTTCAGGAGCCACAAGCGGGCACCATCCTTGAGATCCATGGGGGAACTAGTTCGCCATGAATTTCTCGTCGCTGTTGGCCGCCTCGATGCTTAGTTCGTAGAGCTGCAGGAATTCCGGGAGGTCGGGTGTGCCGTCGTAGCGCGGAGGCAGGTCTGGCTTGAACTTGCCCAGCCATGCGACGCTACACAGCTCAGGAGTGAAGGCGCGGCAGCCCGCGGTGGCCAATGGGGCCCTTTGCTGATGTGGAGCCTGGCCTTGATGCCTGCGCACTGCCATCGCAGGCGGCGCATGGTCTTGTTGTAGTGGTGCCGGGAGCGCATGAGCATTTTCTTGTGGATGAGGAACTTCTTGGCAGCTTCCGTCTTCGCGCACAGGAGCCCGACGCGGCGGGTCACGCCGGGGGGTGGGGGCGTGCCTTGGTGCCAGGACGCCGTCTTGGTGCGGTGTTGGTGGTGGTGGCGCTCCGTGGGACACGTCGCCCGCAGCTGGCAGAGGGCGAGGCAGCGAGAGGGATGGCGCGGGGGAGCCCCCTGCGGCAATGACGAGCTCGGCGATGCGATCCAGCCAGTCCTCGTAGAGGTCGTCGATGGGGCGGTAGCGCAGGAGCTCGCATGCCATGCACAACGTGGCCTGCACGTCCGTGGGAGCGCGACGAGCGTGAGACGACGAGGCAGCCGGGGTCAGCGACGGAGTGGCAGTGCGGCCGTCCCGCCGCACCGAGGGGTGCAGCGAGGACGCTTGCTGCTTGTTTCCCGCCAGGCCGGTGATGGCGTTGGCGGCAGGCGATGGAGAATGACAAGGTGGCCCGCTGACAGGAGCCGTCTGAGCAACGCGGGGGTGAGGGCGGCCCGGCGCTCAGCGCGAGCTCGGTGAGCGTCCGCCATGGAGACGACGAAGCGACGGGACGCGAATTCACGGATGGGATGCTTCGGCGCACTCCTACGTGGCGTGCCAAATGTCGGATTTTGGGTTCCGCCAAAACCCTCTAGGTTCGAACACTGGGGTGCGCACGAAGATTTCCCCCTACCTAATCACGCCCTCGGCCTCACCGCGATCTCAAAGCTTAGCTCGACGAACTCGCAACACAAGAGACACGAGATTTATACTGGTTCGGGCCACCGTTGTGGTTTAATACCCTACTCCAGTGTGGTGTGGTGGATTGCCTCTTGGGCTGAGGATGAATAGTACAAGGGGAAGAACAGCCTCCTGAGGTGAGGTGTTCTTGTGCTTGGTGGGTGTGAGGATGATCTGAATCTATTTGACATGAGTTGCCTCTGACTGTGGTGGCTAGTCCTATTTATAGAGGCCCTGGTCCTCTCCCCAAATATTGAGTGGGAAGGGATGCCACAACGGCCAATTTGAAGGGGGACAGCTAGTACAAGCTATCCTGACTAAAGGTGGTCTTTACCTGCCAAAGGCTCTGGTGGTGACGCCGTCTTGGGCTCCACGGTGACCTCCGTCCTGCCGTCCTGCTGGTCTTGGTCTCGTTGCACTGATATGGAAACCTTTGCCTGATGCCTCGGTACTCCTTGCCTGTGCTTGCCTCCTTAGCACCAAAGGGGAAATGTTGACACTGTGCTCGCTGGTGCCCGCCGGGCGCCCGCCTGGTCTTGGTCGTCATGGCTTACGTCATTGGAACCTCGCGAGGTGTGTCTTGCCTTGATCTCTCCGCCCCTCGCGAACCAGCCTGGTGAGGCCGCCCCTGAGGAGGTCTTGTGTCGTCCACTTCGCGAGGCTTGGCCCCTCGCGAGGGTCTTGAGTGATTGCTAGTGAAGACGGGACGTACTGGGCCGCGAGTGGAGCCACGCCATGGGCCGCAGGTAGTCAAGTCTGGGGACCCCCGTTCCCAGAACGCCGACACAGGGTAATCCCAGTTCTTCTTTAGATGCCAGTTGAAATTGTCATTAGATTATTTTACTTCATGTTGTGTCATGTCTCTGAATGGATTATGTTGTAAGACCCCCTATGTTGTCCATGTGTTGTAATGATCCGAATTCTTTAGGCGAGGTAATCCTCAGTACTTGTATGATTGACATAAGGTGAACTATTTTTCGTGTGAGCATATTGTATTGGATGAAATAACTGTTTGACTCAAAGTGTATCCAACCTACTGAGTTCAAAGATCACGACATTTCTAAATCATAATCATATATAAAGGTGGAATAAATCTTTGTTGTGGTTTTGAAGAAATAAATAACAAAACGTAGAATTATCTGTGGATATTCGTAATCGAGTACAAATTGGATTTGAATTTAGTTGCCAGGGCCCAGGGCAAACGTGAATGCTAATTCTCCCAAGTTTTGAACGAAGCGGCTGAACACCCACTATCATTTGTGGGCTGCCCGAAGCAAGTGTTTGCGAGATGGAAATTATTGTCTACCCATGACACTTTGACATCCTTATCGACCGGATTTACACTGTTGTCGATAGGGGTAGACTAGTAACGTCAATCAGACGTGACACGACCGCCTCTGAGCCCATTCAGACACGGTGGGCGCCAAAAGTGGGCGGGAAAACACATTTGATTCAAGCTCGTCCGAAAGACATGTGTCTCTCCCTCCATTTCCCCATTCATACACGGTGGGCGGCAAAACAAACTCTCCTTGTCCGAAATCGATGTAGGCAAGATTTTTAAATAGGGGCAGATGTGTAACTTCCCTCAGACATGACACAACCGCCCTACCTGTCAGCCCTGTTCATACACCATGGGCGGCGGAACACCCTCTCCTCACCCAAAATCGCTACCGGCAAAAATTTGGGAGATGCGAGATTACCGTCCTATCCCCAACCGACGTGATGTCCGAAATTTTAAATGAGGGATAAGTTCGTAACTTTCCCACATTTCAGACAAGCGCGTCCAAAAGTTTGAGATCCCCCCTCCCCCTCCATTTCCCCATTCATACACCATCGGCGCCACAACAACCTCCCCACTGCGGCCAGCCTCCTCCGTCCGCCACCCCATCCTCCACCTTGCCGGAGCCGCTACCCCTACCCCGTCGTCCACTGCAAGAGATGGACGTCTCTCATCCACGACGCCGAACCAGGATCCTTTCATCGCGTCCTCTCACTTCATCGGTGCCGTCGTCCACCTTGCCGTTGTCGCTCCTACGACCACCTCATCCACGGCAGCAGGGTTTATCCCCCGACCCGACAGTCTTCCGTCTAAATTCTTCTTCCCCGCCGCCTACAGCCATCGCACCCGCAACACCCTCAACGTATCAGCAGGGGCCTACACGGCATCGCAAGAGAGGTGGTACTCTTCCATATGTGCTTAAGTTATTGATCTCACCCAGAAAATAGATCGTAAATTGTTTACTGTACTTTTCTTGTCCGTACCAAATCGTAGTGGCTAGTTGAAAGCAAACATTGGTTGCGCAGTAGCAGTGTTCGGTTTGCACCTTCAGATCCGCCATGGCACGGTCACTATACTCGTAAAGCTTATGGTTTCCCCCCTTTATATTCACTACCATCATCATAGGTGCTTCGTGTCATGCTAGCACTGCTCCTCAAGACCTCAACCCATCAAGCGAAACAACATGCAACTCATAATTCCAAAGCTTAGGTGTTGAAATATGAATCTGATATGATGCTCATATTACTAAAATAGAGAATGTTTAATTGGTCACCTAATGTTCCTAAATTCATTTCGAAAAGCATGTGTGCCACCCACTGGTCCAGCTAGTTCCACTTTCCTGATTTTACTCTTGATGCTTAGGGTTTTCCCCTTTTATCTACTCTACTATGATCTGCGTAGGTGCTTTTTGTCGTACTAGCATTACTCCACCCTTCAAGCTAAACAACACAACACTCAAAATTCCAAAGCTTAGTTGTTCAAATATGATTGTTATATGATACTGATATTGTTAATAGACACATTTAATTGGTTAGCTAAAGGTCCCACTTGAGTTTCTAAATGCATGTCCCGACATATAGAGAGATAGCAGAATTGCATTTCTTTGTCACTTGTTGACTGTACTTTCTTGTTGATACCAAATCTTAGTTGTTATTTGAAAGCAAACATCGGTTGCTAACTACCCTTTGTGCAGTTTGCGGCTTCAGATCTGCCATCCCACTGCCACGGTCAACACCATACTCATCATGCTTACGGTTTCCCCATTTTATGATGACCACGATCAGCCTAAGTGGTTCATGTCGTAATAGCACTTCTCCACCCATCGAGCTAAACAAGCTTAGTTGTACAAATTCAAATCTGATATTATGTTGATATTAGTAAAACTGAGAGATGTTTAATTGGTCAGATAAATGTTCCTACTTTAATTCGACATGCATGTGAGCCACATATGGAGAGACCGAAAGGAATAGTATTTCTCTATGAGCTCTGGTTCATCATGGGTGGGCAACCGACATTGTATAGAAAGACTTGTAATATCTTCAATCTGCTTGCTCTTCTGCTCTTCTTTAAGATGATCCTCTTCTCTTCTTTAATAAGTATGTTCCTTGTTGGGCAGAGTAGCAGAGACATTTGCGGTCGACTGGTCAGGTCGAGTTGTTCTCCCTTAGTATATTTTGAATCTCTCGGGTCAGGTCAACTTGTTCTTCTTTACTATATGTTGAAGCTGTCATCTGCGAAGTATCATCACTTCTGGAGCTCTCATATTTTGAGTAGTGGGCCACATTATATTAATGCACACACCAAATTACAGCATGCATGGCATCTCTAAGAAGAATTGCAGAGATAGCACAAAGGGGTTTACAGGGAGGTAGTATTGGATTATAACCACTTCTGCATTACAAAGATAATCTCACTTGTTTTTATGTTTTCATGCATGTCAGTTATTGAACATTATCAAAATGAATATGAGAATGGGCGCACGAGAGGAATATTGCGGAACAATCCACTGGCTAACAAACTTGGCATGGTGGAGGATGGCCTATCTTATTCACCCATCAAGGTGCTTGCTCTAACTTGGAAAGGTTGCATTGGTCGAACATATTTTGCATCTGACCTCTTGCATTACTTCTACTTTGTTACACCATCTGCTTAGTTTAAGCATCATATATGAGTATATGCCATACCTATCCATTTTCTGTACCTATTCCATGTGTCGTCATACTATGTTTTCCAGTCAAATGTTGTTCTTTCGTAATAGATGTCCAAAAGGAAGAGGGTGAGTGCAGATCCTCAAGGAGTACAAACTAGGTATTTGGAAAAGGTAGTGATACCTATTAAATCAGATAGATCAGCAGCCATACAAAACACAGGCCCAACTGTACCACACTTTACCCCTACTCCACTGGCCAAACCCCTATTAGAACTGCTGAGAGCCCAGCATCAGGTACTTTCTATGATATCAATTCAAAATTTGAACTTCTAAATTTCTGCATGTGCCTTACCTTCTCTCTTGTGTGAAAACTAATTTCAGATGAATCTCCTTGCTCAAAGGATCATAGGATCTCACAACAATACTGGGCTCTGCATTGCTCTTGTCAGTACCTCTTGCCCTTTGTCAACATACTTACACTCATTGCTGTTTGATTATGTAGCATCACTGTAAATGTTCGCTTATTTATCCTCCCTTTGCTTGAAATTATAAGATCTATATTTACTCTTAGATAAATGTAGAATTAACACAATGGTTATGAAGTTTTGGATTGCTCATGTAAGTACCTGTTGTCATGTACTCCCTCTGTATTGAATTAATTGTTGATCAATTGGATGTATTTAGAACTTAATAGTGCTAGATATATCCATTTGACGGTGGTGGTATTACTGTACTTGCATCGCGAGATAGTTGATTATCTAGCATTACTCTGCATCTTATCTGCCCTGCCCTCCACTTTCTCCAAATTATCATATCTACATTTACTCTTACCAAAATGTTGAATAAAGCCAATGCCACTTCACACGTTGATGTCTACATTCCTCTTGTCAGTACATTTTGCCTTCTAACCCTGTACTTAATTAATTGCTATTTGATTATGTATGATCAGTCTGCACCTGAGCTTCATTATCCTCTGTTTCTTCAAATATTATTTGATCTATATTTACTCTTTACAAAATGTAGAATAATGGCAATGCTTATAAAGAATTTTCTTTGGGGAATTTATTGAATTATCCTTCCATCAACAAGGAGAAGGGCTTTGTCCAGCCCGTGTTAACATGTAATGTAAGTTCATCCTTCTCAAGCCTTCAAACTTTGTTCTAGTATAGATTTGGATAGGCATCATTTCCTCCACTGCTGTTTACTTTGTTGTTTACATCTGATTGGATGTTTGCAGCAACTACCATTTTTAAATTTTAGTTATAAAAACATGTTCCTTGTGCAGAATAGATCCATTTATTTGCTTATATAATTGTGAAATCTGTTACGTGTCTCCTTGTTTCTCTTTTAGAGTCGTATCTCTTATGCCAGGTAGAACTTTAGGGAAGATAGTGAGCCAAACCATATTGAGGACAGCGAGATGACCCCAAGGTCCTGTCTTGATGAAGATAGTGAGTTGAAGCTACTCACCAGCAGGTGTGAGACAACCTCTGTGCAGTCGCTGCCTCAATCAGTTCAACTTCTTCAGTCTCAACTTAAAGCGGAAAGCCTTGCTTCAGCTCAGCTCCGACTTGAAGTCAAAGATGCAAAGAAGATGTCAGAGGACTGCCTTTCGAACTATGGTGCCATACAGCTAGGGATGCAACATCTATCGTTGACACAACTGAGGTCTCATCAGCTTGTTCGGCTGCTTGCGCGGCCCGTCCTGGCCAGGCATAGCGCTTTCTTAAGTGCTCTCAGGTTTGTATATTCTTTTGTCGGTGCGTTTATATGCACTGGTGGCGACCTTTGATGCCCAGTGTATGTAATCCGCAGTCACATTGCGCTTTATTATCACCGATAGTGAACTTTGATTCCCAGTGGATGTAATATGTCATAATTTCTTTATTGTATAGTCGAGGTTTATTCTTTGGTCGGTATGCTGTAATTTAGGCCGGAAGGTTCAGTGGATCTCAGTGTTGTCCATCTTCAAGCTGGCCCGTTACTCATATGGGCCAAAACGTGGGCCTATAATCATCTTGGGCCATTAGCAGGTCTAAACCTATAGTAGTTTCCCGCCTTTAATAGGCCGAATAAAGTTCTAGCCAGCTGGACCAGAGAATACCATGGGCTTTTAACAGGCTAAAACCTAGATTGGGCTAGCGTTGGGCCGAAGAAATCACGGGCCAATACAGGCCGAAATTGTCTAAGGCCCATGTTTGACCCAAATAGGACGAGCAATTAACAGGCCAAAATATATCTCAGGCCTGTTTGGCCCAATAAATTTATGGGCTTTAAGTAGGCCGGTATCCACGTGGGCCATAGGCCCAAAAGTGTCACGGGCCATTATCAGATGGGCTGTAAGTAGGCCGGATTCGCAGGCTGTAATTAGGCCCAACTATTACACGGGCCATTAAAAGGGCGATAGGCCAGTTGGGCTGAAATTTATCCACGAAGACTACGGGCCGTTAAGAGGCCTAAAGTTACATTGGACAAGAAATAGCCCAGTTTCTGCATCGGCCGTGAATGGCCTAAAGTTAAACCGGGCCAACAACATCCCGGATGCACCACGGGCCACTAACAGGCCGAAACTATTATCAGGCCGAACTGGTAAACAGGCATTTAACAGGCTGAAATACAAACATGTCTTAGAATGGGCCCAAAAGAACAGTGGCCTGTTAACGGGCCTAATCCGATATGGGCCATAATTTGGCCCAAAACACGGCAGGCTATGAGCGGGCCTGGTCTGGTATGGGCCTCAATTTCACCCAAAACATGGCAGGTTGTTAACGGGCCAGCCCACTAGTGTCTGAAAAATAAGGTGGGCTTTTAGCTCGGCCGGCCTTTTCACCAAAATGGGCCTTTTTTGGGCCGTGCCATGTATCGATGTACCATAGGCGCCTCCTATCCAATGAGTGGGTGACATCTGTCCCAACGGTGAGCAAACACGTGTTTTTTTCCGGCCAATGAGAATTTTCCACGTGGAAAATCCCCATCGGTCCGGGCTGTTAATGGGTTAACGGATCCAAAACCGGACCCGATAGCTTAATGGCGGCCCGTTACGGTCGATGCCACGTGTCCGTCACCCTTGACGAAAGCACTTCTATGATGCGCGATTTATCGTCATGGAAGTGGACACTTCCGTGATGATAATTTTGGTAATGTCATGGAACACTTCTACGACAGCACACGTATGACTATCTTGATTATGTCATGAAATCATCATGGATGTACATGCATGACAGTAAACATGACCTACTGTGACAAACACGTATCATCACGGAAGTGTATTTTTTTTGTAGTGCTACTTGTGCATCCAAAAACCCTTAAACCCAAATCTTACTTTCAAGTGTCCACCATACCTACCTATGGATTGAGCAAGATCCCTCAAGTAAGTTGTCATCGGTGCAAAAAGGCAATAAAATTGCTTCTAAATGTGTGAGATCATTTAGTGTAAGAGAAAATTGAGCGTTGCACGAACTTGTGATGGTGAAGAATAAAAGTGACATACTGCATAATAAAGGTCGCTATCACAAGGGGCAATGCAACGTGACATTCTTTTGCACTAAGGGGTTAACCATACAAACAAATAAGCGCATGGAAACCTCTGCTTCCCTCTACGAAGGGCCTATATTTTACTTTTATGTATTTACTTTTATGCAAAGAGTCAAAGTTTTCCTTCTATTCCTTTTTATTTTCTCCTTTGGCAAGCATCATGTGGTGAGGAAAGATCTAGGCACATATGTCTAGTTGAATGTAGATAGCATGCGTTATTATTGTTGACACCACCCTTGAGGTGAATATGTTGGGAGGAAAAACTATAAGCCCCTATCTTTCTATGTGTTCGGTTGAAACATTTTGCTCATGTGTACGCGGTGAGTGTTAGCAATCATAGAAGACTATATGATGGTTGAGTATGTGGACTTTCATAAAGGCTCCGATACGTGACCCTTCCTGAAAAGATGATGAATTGTAGTTGCAAAATTGACTGAGAACATAGTTTGCCGGTTTTTAATAGAGTTTTTGCTTTATACTTCAATTGTGTGATGAACTGTTACTTATTCATGAGAAGTATATGATAAAAGTTCTATGACAAATGTCTTATGTTTAAATTTTTTGCTGTTACAATAATCTACATGATGCTTCTATGTCCGTATTTTGTTTTTATCGACACCTCTCCCTCAAAGCATGTGGACATGTTTTTCAATTTTGGTTTTCGCTTGAGGACAAGCGAGGTCTAAGCTTGGGAGAGTTGATACGTCCATTTTGCATCATGTTTTCTTACTATTATTTATAATGTTTTATCCATAATTATGCTTGTGGAGTAATTCTAATGCATTTTCTCTCATAATATGCAAGGTACACACCAAGACGGAGAATTCCGGCAGCTGGAAATCTGGATCTGGAAAAGCTACGTCAGGCTACCTATTCTGCACAACTCCAAACAAGCTGAAACATCATGAAGATTTTTTATGGAATATTTGGGGAATATTGGAGCAAATAACTACCAGAGTGGGCCCACCAGGTGGGCACAACCCACCTGGGCGCGCCAGGGAGCCCTGGCGCGCCCTTGTGGCTTGTGCTCACCCAGGCCCACCTCCGGTGCCCATCTTCTGGTATATAGGTCATTTTGACCTAGAAAAAATAAGGGGAGGACTTTCGGGAGGGAGCGCCGCCTTCTCGAGGCGAAACTTGGGCAGGAGGACTTTTGCCCTCCGGCGGAGCGATTTCGCCGGGGGATCTTCCCTCCCGGAGGGGGAAATCACTGTTATCATCATCACCAACAACTCTCCCATCTTGGGGAGGGCAATCTCCATCAACATCTTCAACATCACCATCTCATCTCAAACCCTAGTTCATCTCTTGTGTTCAATCTTGTTACCAAAACTATGGTGACTAGTAGTGTTGATTACATCTTACTATATCGTTTATTTGGTGGAATATTATATGTTCAGATCCATTATGCTATTTAATACTCCTCTGATCATGAGCATGATTATTTTTTGTGAGTATTTACTTTTGTTCTTGAGGTCACTGGAGAAATCATGTTGCAAGTAATCATGTGAATTTGATATGTGTTCGATATTTTGATAGTATGTATGTTTGATTCTCTTAGTGGTGTCATGTGAACGTCGACTACATGGCACTTCACCATATTTGGGCCTAAGGGAATGCATTGTGGAGTACCAATTAGATGATGGGTGCGAGAGTGACAGAAGCTTAAACCCCAGTTTATGCGCTATTCCGTAAGGGACCGATTGGATCCAAAAGTTTAATGCTATGGTTAGAATTTATTCTTAATACTTTTCTCATAGTTACGAATGCTTGCGGGAGGGTTAATCATAAGTAGGAGGTTTGTTCAAGTAAGAACAGCACCTAAGCACTGGTCCACCCACATATCAAATTATCAAAGTAGCGAACTCGAATTAAACCAACGTGATGAAAGTGACTAGATGAAATTCCCGTGTACCCTCAAGAACGCTTTGTTTATCATAAGAGACCGTTTTGGCCTGTCCTTTGCCTCAAAAGGATTGGGCTACCTTGCTGCACTTTTGTTACTACGATTGTTACTTGCTCGTTACAAATTATCTTGCTATCAAACTACTCCGCTACTTACAATTTCAGCACTTGCAGAGATTACCTTGCTGAAAACTACTTCTCATTTCCTTCTGCTCCTCGTTGAGTTCGACACTCTTACTTATCGAAAAGAGCTACAGTTGATCCCCTATACTTGTGGGTCATCAGCTACCTAGGGCACCCTAGGGTAGGAGCCTCCACTACAAATCCTTTTTTTAAAGTGCCTCCACTACAAATCCGCTTCTCCCTCGTCCTCTTGAAGAAAACCGATGATGCGTGTGGTGGTAGGGTTTGTAGGAGTACTACAGCATGTGGGGCCACGGCATAGTAAACGGGAGAGGGATTGAGTTCGAGTCGACGCTTTAATATGTGTGGGCCGCTTGGTTTTACGGGAACGAGGCAACATTCTGGGTTCGGGGACCAGTAGAGATATACGTACAAAAAATTGTGGACGTAGGTTCGACCGAAAGGCAATGGTGCATGGGCCCCGCATCTTGATATACTCGCAGCCGCGTGAAATTTGCTACTCAAAATAATGCATAAAAGTTCCTCCAAAAACATCTATAACTAATGGGAAGTGAATGTATGCTTCAAATGAAAATGTAATAAGTACAACGAAAAAATGAACTGCAGTTAAAAGAATGACATTTCTAACAAAAATGTGAATGTGAACTACATATGTATGCATGTGACCAACACATACATTGTCAATACAAAATATAATGCAAGAAATAACTTATGAGTAACATGCACGAATTGATGATGTGGTGCGTGCATGCATAGAGTACAAAAACAATGTGATTTATGACTTGCATGCATGACATATTCTTGTGCCATAGTTGCATGTCTAGGAAAAAAGCTACTCGTGGGTTGTACTAGCTATTTAGGAATAGAAGATGTATACATGGAAGTTGTAGGGAAAGAGATGACATGTATCTCAATTCCTATGAGTAGGGATTGGAAAAGAGATGTCATTTGGTTCACATCATAGGAACTTTTATATTGGATCTAGAGATGACATGTATCTCAATTCCTATGAGGAGGGATTAGAAAAGAGATGTCATTTGGTTCACATCATAGGAATTTTTCTATTGAATATACGCTAATGTTTATTTTCCTTTGAAATTGTGGGAGTATAGGAATCCATTCATATGAACCAAGTGGCTCTAAAGCTATAAAAATGATGTCATGTTTATTTTCCTTTGAAATGCGGAGTATATGAATCTATTACTATGAACCAATTGGCTCTAAAGGAAAAAATTCTATAAAAATCATATCATATAGAGTTCCTATGATATTCCTCCACACCAAAGGATGGTTGAAATTGCTGCAGGTGATACGATGTTCTTTCTTTGTACACTCCTCCCCCATCTTTATAGTTACCTCTCGAAGATGAATGAAATGATATATACTGGGTATTCTATATGTGCATTTTGGTACATGAAAACTCGGTAAAAGTTTGCGAGGTTCGAATTTTCAATAAAGCTATACACAATGCATTTTGGAACAGAGGGAGGAGCATACGGCAGTTGCTAATACTCACGTGGAAGATTTGTGTGTCGGAGGAGTGGTTGTTCTGTTAAATGACATGGAAAAACTGACAATGTCGGATGCTGATCTAACGGATCTTACGGAGTTCATCAGGAAACGGCTTGTGGCGAACGTTTGTCAGATATGATTTACAGACACATGCACTGCATTGATACGTGCCCCCTCTCTCTCACGCACACATGCACCCTCACGAGTCACGACTCTCCCGAGTCCTCTTGCACCCACCGTCTATCTAAAGGTAGACGTCACACACATATGTGCTCTTCACACCCTACCCTCAGAACTTCTAAAAAATAAAAGATGTCCCGCACCTTTTATTTTAACTCACACGTCACACACTTATACTATTACTCTTGTGGCAAACGTTCTTTGGGCATAGTATATTGTACTCTCACGAAGAGAAGGGGTGCACGCACGCACTAGTTCTCTCACGCCCACTCGCGGGTACACGTAGGAGCGCATTTTTTAAGCTAGGAGCGCATTTGTTTACAAAGAGGCATCCCAATTGACATTTTGACTAGTCTAACTCTGTTTCACTCTCTAATCCTCTCCAAATCTAAGCAAGACATAGGTGGCCACACTCTCTCTCTGCTCACGACTGGTCACAAATCCGACTGGACCACCTCGACCGAGGCAGGGGTGTAGGTGCATCGTTCACGCGGTCATCAGCGGCGAGGGAGGAGACCAACGGCTGGCCGCGCGTCCTGATCGGCGGCCGTGCCGTTCTCTCTGAGACAGCGCCGGCTCGAGAGGGCCTCCGACCCCTTCTTCCTCCCTGTGGTATTGTGGCCAAGATGCGGCCTCCTGACGCCGTCTTTGCCACATACCGACGACCCTCAGGTATATATTCCTTCGAAACCTGTCTTGCTCTACTGCCCCTGCTCCCCACGTGGCTGCGTGTGGATCTTTTTCTACTTCCGTCGGCTATTCCAAAGCCACCTAGACTTTTACTTAGAGGTAAATCTAGTTCATACAGTCGAATCTAAGAGTTGGTTCAAACAGGGAAGAAAGTGGGAAAGCTGTAGCATGAATCTAGGACTTGGTTCTAAGAGGAAACGGGGGAAAGTAATAGATATTGGCTACCAACCGGTCTCTTGGTTGAAAAGGCGAAGAAAGCATGGTAGATGGCGAAGGGTGGGGGGAAGTGGACCTATCTCTTGGTCGAAAAAGGAAAGAAAGTGAGGGGTGTTGGGGGACAACGCAAATGAGAGATTTCGTGTGCTCACATAGGAAAATGTCGTCGAGGAAATAAAAAATGGGACAAAAGCAGACATGCTTCCTGAGTGTTTGCCTCTCTCGGCAACCACATCTACCTCACCACTTTATGCCCCTAATGTCCCTACGCCCATATCGCTACCGTTAATGTAAAATCACATGAAGCATTAAGCAATGCCACCTAATGTCACTATTAAGTAATGGTCTAGTGCCATCGATAAATTGAAGCAATGTCATCACCATTTTATGAAGTGCTTCCGTCTTGCTTTATTTCCCATGAATTGTATTTTTGCAGTTACACTTAAATCTCACACCGCTAATATTGCTTCATCCGAGTGAAACTGCACAAATTTTATTGCACATTTACTGACCATGTGCTACTACCATGACAGTAATACTAATGCTATTGTTATGCATGTTAATCTAGTGGCAGTGTTGATGTGATGTGATGCTACTTACTTAAGGGCACTTTCATACTGTCAATGTAGTGCCAATTATAACACAATAGATGTTGTTGTTAATCATATGCCACTGCAAATAACTTTCACTGTTTAAATAACTATATTTCATATTTGCGCAAACAGGGATGTCTGTCTCCATGTCGTTTCTATCTACGCAATCAAAAGTACACACCTCAGTTTTAGTAGAATTGCACAAAATGAGATGGCTATTCCTAGCTGTCGTCCTATAACCACCCGTCTTCCAGGTATTCCTACATTGGTAGTAACTAGGTAGAATGACCAACGCAATCTAAAAGAAGGTGATTCGTACATTTTACTTCCTGATTGCAGTGCAGGGACGAGCGAAAACAACTGCATCCTTGTCCGGACTGCACTTTCTACCAGTTCATCCATGGACTGAGGACTAGCTGGCACAGCTGCATGGAGGTTTTTGGAACAGGTGCGCGGACAAGAGGCGTTGTGGTCTGCTTATTTCTATAAATAATGGTGCTTAAATTTAGTGCAATGCACAAGAATTTCAGATGGTCAGTACACTACATGGTTCAGTTCAGCATTCCAGCTGAGAACACAATTGTAATTGGTTATTCTGGAATGAGAGAACCTAACCCTAGATGGTGGCAACAAGAAAAATCAGAGTGAACTCCAGGAAATTAAAGCCTGCCTAGGGAGGCCCTTTGCTGAGAGAAGCCTTGCTTGATTTTTCCTGATTTGTAAACCTTCTCACAACTTTGTCTTTTGATGTGAACTAGTATATGTTTGTTATGTTCTATGAATCACTGAGATGTATAAAATTGCTTAACTTATGCTTTTCAAGTATTTTATGAAGCCGAGTTTAATGTGAGTGTTCCACATGAACGCTGGACTAGCATGTGAACGTTTGGAATTTACATTGTGGCCTCAGTTAACTGCATAAACCACTGTAACAAGATACGTAGTTGCTTATATGTCAGACAGCAGATTATTGATTGTTAGCTCGTCGATAGCTGACTTTTCTAGTGTTGAAGCGAGCTGAGCCAATGTGCCCTGTTTTGCACAATTGCTTACAAGTGGGGTAGCACCAACAGTGTTTACAAGTACTTAACCAGCCTTACGTACCCTATGTATACGGCGGCACAGAGTTCTCAAACGAGTACTCTATTTCATCAAACATACACTGCTCGTATGATAAACCGTGACAACTTATGTATTGCCATGCCATATTCATGAAAAAACTAGTGAGGACGCATCTATTTTGGCAACAATTAGGATGCTTCTCACATGATTCACTTGCACACAAAAGTAGCAGTAGTTCCCATAGACGGATTCAAACAGAGTACTAGCCCCAGAGGGCTCAATAATAGGCAAGGTTCGGATAATTAGACACAATTCAAACTACTATTAAACACTGGATGGGCAAACTATTTCATGCCTTGATCTAATTTGTGATGGACACAAGACGGACCTTGCCATGAACATCATCAAGGATGTCCGGCAGCAGCTCAATCCTATGAACCTTCCTGAAGATAACCTTGTGGACTTCACACTCATAAACTTGTTTGTGGAGGCATGCCATGCCATCTTCTTGCGTATGCTTGACAAGAACAGTATGCCTCACAGACGAAGGAGTAGCTTTGAACTTCTTGTGCTTCAGTACACCCTGGACAACATGCCTGGCAACAGTGAGGCTAGAATAAATCTCGACATTGGTATAATCGCAAATGGCTTCTAGGATCCAACAGCCTAAGAACTATGTTTTCCCAGTGCGTATATTCAGGTCATCCGCCTCATAGTGAGTGACATGTACAACCACACAATCGTTGTCTGCATCAGGGCTCTAATTGAAACAAAAACAAATTATAAATTACTTTCCAGTATAAGAAACACAAGTTATTTAAACCACTATGTAGAGTCAAAAGTATGCATGACAGGGAAGGTAGCAAGGCATCGAAGCTAATTAAATTTTGCATTATTCATCACCACATACTTAGATGAAAAACCACAATCGAGATCAGCAAAGAAGAAAATCACCTTGGGCAGCTCAGCGGGGGGGGGGGACACATCCTCGAAGGGGAAAACTGCTCCTGCAAGGCCACGGGGGCTGTAACCTCAAACGGGGCGTTGACCATCTTAATTAGTAGTAGCCGTGAGCGTATTTGGGGTCGGCTCGGTGGCTGCCTCCATCTTCTTCGAGCTCTGTGTCTCGTGGGGATCAGCCTCCCGCGTCTGCTCCAACATCGGCAGATCTTTTCCTGGTTCTCCTTGGTCCATCATGAAACTGACGAATACTAGGAGACCACTGAAAGGAAAACACAATCGCAATGACAATGAAACAAAAAAGAGAGTGAGGATCGGTTACTGCTGTCAAAAGTTCTTTTTTTTCTCTGAACAAAAATATACCAACATCACGGATCCGCTTACCTTCCCTTCATTGGGAGAGAAGAACAGTGGCAGACGCGAGTGTTGGCTTTCTTGAAGACGGTGAGGGAGAAGGGGATTCAGCGAAGAGTGAAATGATGGTTGCTTCGTCTGTCAAACTTAGACTGCGGGGAGGTGGGGTTTTGTGATATGATGGCTCGTTACGGCCGCGCTACGACCGGGGTGGCTCTCCCCCTGCATACTGCCTTCTAATTTGGTGGATGCCATTTGGGCCCGCGCGCTACATGGGCCGCATGGCGGTGAACAAAACTAATACGACATTCGGTAGAGAGAGACGTTTCGATGACCTCGGAGTAGCCAGAAGCGGTAGTGTATCCACTGTACTAGTAGTAATTGTTTTTTGGGTAGCTGTAGAGTGTCTCCATTGTACTAGTAGTAAGAATTGTACTTGTTTAATCAACAAATTAATGAAAAAGGGTGTTTGCCGGGTTCCTTTGTGCGTGAGCGAGGCCCACACTAAGGAGCGGGTCCTTGTTATTTTTATATAAACAATGTCGCCCGGCAACAAACCTTGTCGTCCTCCCGCTTTATACCACGACTATACCCACGCCCTTGGCGGGGAGCAGGGGTAAAGTAGGATCGGCCCTTCACTTGTTTCCCTTCCATTGCAACTACAACCAGATTCCGGCCCGAAAGCGATTTCGGGCACAGGAAGGAGGGAGCACGGTGGTCGTAGAAACGAATGAAGTTTTCGTACGTTCAAGTTTCATACGGAAACGCATGGCGGGGAGAGAAAGCTTATCTGAGTTTGCAGCCCCCGGCAACCTCGGCTTGCCAGGGTTGGGTGTGTCGATCCACCTCCTTTCCTCCAAACGGCTCTGCAGAAGCGCATGTGCAGCCTACGAACCAAGAACGAACTGGAAGAGACAGAAAGACATGAACTTGACCTCCATGCTAGGGGTTAGTTGCCGCCAAGCACTATCAACCCTAACAAAGAAAGAGACTCAACCTAGCATGCATGCTAAATTCTAGGGCGCCAGCGCTTCATTTATTTATCTATTGCTCAGGGTCTGTGCCTGGCTTTGTACATAGGGTTACATGCCTTACCGGCAAGGCTCGTACAAAAAGTGGTCTGCCGGGTGGCCCGGCAACCGCTCCTCATGGGTAAAACTTGCGAAGATGTTCGATGTGCCAGGAGTTGCTCACTGGAATTCCATCTTCGGTCTCCAGGCGGACTACGCCGGGCCTGGTGACTTGTATTACCCGATAAGGGCCTTCCCACTTTGGCGTCAACTTGTTGGAATTCTTGGCGGACTGAACTCGCCGAAGAGAAAGGTTGCCTTCCTCGAGGCTTCGGGCGTGGACTTTGCGGCTATGGTAGCGGCGCAAAGTTTGCTAGTAGCGAGCAGCAACACAGCGGCCCGAAGATGATCTTCCTCAAGGAGCGTCACATCATCTTGGCACAACAGCTCTTGCTCAAGCTCATCATAAGCGAGCACTCGAGGTGACCTGTATATGAGTTTCGTGGGGAGAACTGCTTCTGCCCCGTATACCAGGGCAAAGGGTGTCTGGCCAGTGGCTCGATTTGGCGTCGTTCTGATCGACCAAAGAACTGTTGGCAACTCATCAACCCAGTGCCTTCCGCACTTGTGTAGCCTGTCAAAAGTCCTGGTCTTGAGGCCTCGCAACACCTCTGCGTTTGCCCTCTCAGCCTGGCCGCTACTTCTGGGATGAGCAACAGAAGCAAAACAGACCTTGTTGTCGAGGTCTTGAATGTACTGCATGAAGGTGCGGCTCGTGAACTGCGTGCCATTATCGGTGATGACTCTGTTTGGCACACCAAAACGGCAGACTAGTCCCTTGAAGAACTTGACGGCTGACTGTGCTGTCACCTTCCTCACCGGTTCCACCTCCGTCCACTTTGTGAACTTGTCAATCGTGATGTACAAGTACTCAAAGCCCGCGACGGCATGGGGAAAGGGGCCTAGTATGTCGAGCCCCCAGACCGAAAATGGCCAGGAAAGAGTGATTGTTTGAAGGGCTTGGGCTGGCTGGTGAAGCTTCTTCAAATGGAACTGGCACTCTTCACACTTGGTTACTAGGGCAGCTGCATCCTGGAGAGCGGTGGGCCAAAAGAAACCCTGCCTGAATGCTTTGCCGGCAAGGGCTCTTGACCCTATGTGGGAGCCACACATGCCTCCATGTATCTCTGCCAACAGCTTCAGTCCGTCTTCCCGAGGAATGCACTTCAGTTTCACACCGTTTGGTCTTCTTCTGTATAGGGCATCATCCACAAATTGGTACATGCTGGACCGATGGGCTACTTTCTCTACCTCTTCCTGTTCCTCAGGGAGTTCCCCCGTCTGGAGGAAATGGATGGTGCGCTGTACCCATGCCGGATCCTGGGGCTCAACGGCAAGGACTAAAGGCTCATCTATAGCCACAGGGGCAGCTGCCTCTACGGTCAGGGCTTGAGGCCCTGCCGGAGGTTGCTGCTCCCCGGCAAGCTTGGGGCACCCGACAACGTCCTTGCCGGCGGCTCCTGGGAGCTCAGCCGGAAAGTACTTGTCGGGACCCGCCTTCCTTGGTTTGTTCTATCCTGCTGATGGCTCAACGGATGGGCGAGTTAATTGAAGCACAAAGGTACCTAGTTCCACAGGCAACTTGAGGGCAGCGCGTTTCGACAAGTCGTCGGCAATGCTCTGCTCTGCTCGGGGAGCATGCTCTGCTTCCAGACCGTCGAAACGCTCCTCCAACTTCCTCACCTCATCCACGTAGGCTACCATCAACGGGCTCTGGTAATCCTTGTTAACTTGCTTGACGACGAGCTATGAATCACCTCTGATGATGAGCTTCCTGATTCCGAGGTCTGCCGCGATCCTGAGACAGGCAAGCAATCCCTCGTACTCTGTCATGTTGTTTGTTGACTTTTCCCAAGGAAAGTGCATCTAGATTACGTACTTGAGGTGCTCTCCGGTGGGTGCGACGAGTAGCACGCCGGCACCAGCACCTTGCAGTGAAAAAGCCCCATCAAAGTACATAATCCAATCACGGCTCGTCTCCTTGCCAGGAAGGGTGGTCTCTTGAATCTCCTCGTCGGGCGTTGATGTCCATTCTGCTATGAACTCTGCCAAGGCTCGGCTCTTGATCGTTGAAGTAGTTTCAAACTTGAGGCTGAAGCTCGACAGTCCAATGCCCACTCCACAATCCTCCCAATCGCATCTGGATTGTGCAAGATTTTCGTTGCAAAGGGAGGCGGGTGAAGACAGTGATCTCATGTGCTTGGAAATAGTGACGCAGCTTTCTCGAGGCCATGAGGAGGCCGAAGAGTAGCTTCTGCATACCAGAATATAATGATCTATCCCCCTACAAGAGGGAACTGACAAAATAAACCGGGTGCTGCACCACCTTCTTCTTCTGTTCGACTTCACCCATCTGCGCAGACTCTGTCTTGCCAGGACCAGGCCTTGCCGGGGGTTCCGCCTTGCCGGCGTCAGGCTCTACTGGGGGGAGCCCCGGCCCATCATCCGACGGCTCAGCTGCTACTGCTGCTTCTTCCTCAATTTCCCTCTGTGCCACTAGCGCAGCACTGACCACTTGATTCCTTGCCGCTAAGTATAGCAGTAACGGCTCTTGTGGTTTAGGTGCGACTAGTATCGGCGTAGAAGAGAGGTACCTCTTCAAATCTTGCAGCGCCGCCTCTGCCTCCGGAGTCCATTTCACTGGACCCGCCTTTTTCAAAACCTTGAAAAAGGGGAGGGCGCGCTCAGCAGACTTGGAGATGAACCTACTGAGGGCGGTAACGTAGCTGGCGTGCCTCCAGACGTCTTTGACCCGTTTTGGTGCGTCAATCTGCTCAATTGCTTTGATCTTGTCGGGATTTGCTTCGATTCCGCATTGAGCCACAAAAACCCAAGAAGCTTGCCGGATGGGACAACGAACACGCACTTCTCTAGGTTGAGCTTGAGGTTGATCTTGCGCAGATTTGCAAATGTTTCTTCTAGATCTTGCATGAGCGTGGCCTATCCTTGGTTTTGACCACTATATCATCCATATAAGCTTCCATATTCCTATGCAGCGGGGGCTCAAATCCAATTTGGACCGCTTGGGTAAACGTTGAACCAGCGCTTTTCAACCCAAAAGGCATTCATACAAAACAGTACGTACCACATGGGGTGATGAACACGGTCTTTTCTTCGTCTTCCTTCATCATGAAGATCTGGTGGTATCCTGAATAGGAGTCGAGGAATGACAGCAGGTCACACCCGGCTGTGGAGTCCACAATCTGGTCGATGTGTGGCAGAGGGAAAGGATCCTTTGGACAAGCTTTATTGATATCTGTGTAATGAATACACAACCTCCATTTCCCATTTGCCTTATGCACCATCACTGGATTGGCCAACCAAGTGGGATGGAGCACTCCTCTAACCAAGCCCGCCGCCTCCAACTTCCTGATCTCCTCGATGATGAACTCTTGTCGCTCCAAAGCTTGCTTCCTGACCTTCTGCTTGACGGGCCGCGCATGAGGACAGACAGCAAGATGTTGCTCAATCACCTCCCTAGGAATGTCGGGGATGTTGGATGCTTGCCATGCAAACATGTCGACATTCGCCCACAGGAAGGCGATGAGTACGCTTTCCTATTTGCTGACAAGGGTGGAGCTTATAGTAAAAGCCCCGCCCGTGCTGTCCTCCTTGGCGGGCACCTTCTTGGTCTCTGGTGGTGCTGCCTTCGATTTCTTGCTCTTGCCGGTGGAGCTCTCTGGCACGTCCTCGATGGGAGCGATGCACTCCGAAGAGGCGCGCTTGCCGGAGTGGGTGCAGGAGGTCTTGCCGGAAGATGTCTTGCCAGTCTTCTTCCCTCCCGGGCTCCAGTGGCAGGAGCAAGGGCCTTGGCGATAGTTGCTGCAACTGCCTCCCGGTAGAGTTGGTCGGCGCAGATGAGCGCGTCTTTCTTGTCAGAGGGGCCGGTGATGATGGTCAGCGGCCCAAGCATCTTCAACGTGTTGTAGGTGTAGTGTGACACCGCCATGAACTTGGCCAGCGCTGGGCGGCCAAGGATCCCATTGTAGGGCAAGGGGATCTCGGAGACATCAAAAATGATCTTCTCCGTCCTATAGTTCAACTCGCCCCCAAATGTAACGGGCAGCGTGATTTTACATTTTGGCCCCTTGAAACGTGCCCGTTTCCTCAAGATCTCCATCAGGAATCCGCAGGCTCTTGATCACAGCGGGTGAGATCAAATTCAGACCGGCCCCACCGTCAACCAGTACTTTCGTCACCTTGAGGTTGCGTATTGCTGGTGAAACCAACAACGGCAGATACCCGACCGCGGTTGTGCGATCAGGGTGTTCCTCGGTGTAAAAATTGATGGGTGTGCGGGACCACTTCAGTGGCTTCTGGGCATCGAATGATGGCTCAGCCGCAGTGACCTCACGCGCCCACTGCTTCAGTTGGCGGTGAGAGGTGTGCAACGAGGCACCACCGTCGACGCACATGGCCTTTGTAGCTTTCTGGAACTCGTTCTTGCTGGACTCGTCGTCCTCGTCATGATCATCATTTTCCTCCTTCTTATCACGGCCTCGAGCGGGCCACTCTTGTGGATTATCTTTGTCGCGGCGACCTCCTTGGCCACCACGTTTCTTGCCGGACCCCTCAACACCATCCTGACCCATCTCCTTGTCCCGCCTTTCATACTCGGCTTTCTGCTTTTCTGCAAGCAACTCAACCTGTTAGCAGTTCTGGAGGTCATGGCCCTTGGTGTGATGGATCTTGCAGTACTGCTTGCCGGAGCCTCCTGGCTTGTCGGCAGCCGCCAAGGCCCGGCAAGCGGCACACCCGGCAACTTCCTTATCAGGGTCTTCTGCCTTGGCCTTCTTAGCGGCGCTGGGGTCGCCGGATCCCTCAACGGCAAGCACGGTCTTGCCCTTATGCTTCCTGTTGCGGCGTCGACCCTTCTTCATCGGGGCGACGCCGTCTTCGTCCGTGGAGTCGGTTTCCGTGTCAGTGTCCTCACCGGGGTACTTCGTTCCTTCCTTAGCCCGAGCACATCTATCAGCCAGAACATAAAGTTTGGCTACATCTTTAACCTTGTTCATCGCCAGCTCTTCACGCATCTTGCGGTTGCGTACATTCTGATGGAATGCACTGATGATAGCGGCGAGGTTAACATCTGGGATGGTGTACTGTACACGTCCGAACCTTTGTATGTATTTGCGTAGGGTCTCGCCGTCCTTCTGGGGGATGACATGCAAATCACTTTCCTGGCCAGGAGCTTGGTGGCCTCTGGTAAAGGCGCCAACAAACTCGTGGCACAGATCCGACCAAGAAGAGATGGAATCCACTAGCAGGTGCATCAACCATGACATGACGTTGGGCTTAAGAGCCAACGGAAAGTAGTTGGCGAGCACCTTGTCGTCACGAGCCCCGGCGGCTTCCATCGCGATGGTGTAGATGTTGAGGAACTCCGATGGGTGAGTCTTGCCGCTGTACTTTTCCCCAACAGTAGGCTTGAACGTGCGGTGGGAGGGCCACTGGAACTGCCGCAACTCTCGGGTAAAGGCTGGACAACCCACCTCGTAAGGCAAGTCGCCAGAGCCCCCCGGCGCGGGGTGGTCCATAGTAGGCCCCGCACGCCGATCTGACTGATGGCGCTCTTCCCGCCGTCGCTCGGTGGTGGTTCGAGCGTCTTCCTAAGCTCGCTCTTGAAGAACTCGATGTTGGTCGCAGCGGGTTCGCGGGTTGGACGACACTGTGGAAACGTTGTCACATGCGTCGGCCCGACGAGCCGGTGGCTGTTCTCGCGGCCGTGGAGGAGGAGAGTGCACCATGGTCGCAGCATCCCCGGTCCTCCCACCACCGGCATGCACCGACTTGAGAACGCCGGCATGAGGGTCCCGCTAGGAGCAGCTCGTCTTTGTTGGCGAAGCTGCTGAGGCTTCGGATGGTGGATCTCCACTCGTCGAGCTTCTCCGCGGCGGGAGGAAAGTCGAGGAGCAGTTGCACGCACGCCAATGCCTCTACTGGCGCGGGCGGCAGCGAAAGCTGCATGGACCGTGATGCGCTCCGACTTCTAGCCATGCTAGAAGGAGCTCTATCACGGTCTCGCAGTCGCGTGCCGCTTCCGCCAGCGTCCAGGTGCGCATGCCGTCCCGGTGCGTCCTGATAGTGATGTAAAGGGTTCTTCCCGCGGCGGCGCCCGGGGGCACCGACGTCGCGGTGTTGCTCATCGCGCGCGGCCTGGGAAGGCCGCAGCGCGGGCGCCAGCTGAGGTGTCGGAGAGATTGCCGCGCCGCCCGTGGGCAGCACGGCCCCGCCCCCGACCCAGCGGCGTGTGGCTCGTCGTCTCGGACCCGGACGACGCCGCTCGCCTGGCTCCGATCGTCAGAGTGTCGTGGGTGCCCGCGGGCCGCGCCTCAGGCACCATCCATGGCCAACCCGTCGCCCGCCCGTGCTGGAGCGGACAGCCCGGCCCCGGACGACCCGATCGCTATGATCCCCTTCTTCTTGGGGGCCATGGTGATGATGAAGTCGATGCGCTAACTTCCAAACCGGATTTTCACAGCCTGCGCCCCCTACCTGGCGCACCAAAGATGTCGGGGAAACGACACCTATAGGATCACAGGGAATCCCTACTACGGTTGACGGGGCGCGGGGCTGTGGAAAGAGCGGGTTTAGAAGATCAACACGAGGGAATTTTATCCAGGTTCGGGCCGCAAGTGATGCGTAATACCCTAATCCTGCTTTGGTGTGTTTATCTGGTGTTCTTGGACTAGCTACAAGACGTGCAGGGTCCAAAAAGTCCGAGACCTTCCTTAGTACGGCTTGGGCCTCCTTTTATAGTCAAAGGGGTTGCCACAGTGGCATACAGGAGGTGGAAAGTGGGTACAGTGTACAAGTTTATCTTTAGGAACCGTAGGACAAACGCATTAAATGCGCTGTCGACGTGCCCTCTTGCTTTATTGGGGACGGCAAAGAAGCTCGTCCCGTCTGTCGCCGCCTCGCCTCGCTCTGACGCGCGTCCATGCTGACAAGGCGTGCTGCGCCACGCTGGCTGGCTGGCTGCTGAGCTGGTGCGGTGGCAGAGTCTTCACGAAGATCTGCATGCCACCACGCAGGTGTTTGCTGAGTTGGCCTGGCAGCCGCACGCCACCACGCAGGTGCCTGCTTAGTTGGCGGGCCGACTGCTGTGTTGGAACGGCGGTGGAGCCTCAGTAGGTGCGGGCCTAGCTGTGGCCCCACAAGCGTCCTCGGCAAGGGTCTTGCCGGGGTCTCGTGGGCCTTGCCGGGGGTCTTCGTCTTCTAGTTCTCATCTAGATTTGCAGTCCTCTGGTCTTGACAAAGATCTGCATGCCACCATGCAGGCACCTCCCGAGCCTTGGTCCCAATGTTGTTGGTGGTGTCAGAACCCTTGGGCTCAAGGGTGGCGGCCTTGCTGGTGTTGGGCAAGTTGCCCCGGCAAGGCTCTTGCCGGGGACACGTAGGCCGCCCCGGCAAGGCTCTTGCCGGGGGAAGCCCATCTTGCCCCTTTGCTCTCCGCGACTCTGGTTCGAGCGCTGCTCTGGTAGTCTTGTTCTTTTCCTCCTTTTCCCTGCTAAGCGTGGCCGCAGGCGCGGCTATAACTGCCCGTGCACAAGTAAAGGGGTACAGAAAGCCCCTACTTTTGTACACCAACATTGAACCTCAAGTTGTAAGTATAATTAGTGGCTATGCCCTTAAGGAACTTATGGCACTTCATGGCCTCAAAGTCTAAGTACTAAGTAGGTAGAATGGGATCATTAGGCCAAGGTGACACACCCAGCTCCTTAGCTACACGGGAGGCATAAATCCCACCATAAAAGTGACCACTAACAACGTTGTGTTGCAATCTCCATGCAATGATCGCCCAAGATTATATCATTTGAATCATGTCAAAGCAGTGTGTATGAGACTGAAGTCCGGGGCACATAGTGTGTTGCAATCTTGCTTGCCCACGATGCATTTGCCATTAAAGAGTGCAAAGTAAAGAATTGATGGAAAATGAATACTTTTTATTCTACCTTATGTCACTCCTCTATCCTCACCGTAATAAAGGCTAGTCAAAATAACTCATACTCAGATTTTGGTGGTTCGTCTAGCAATCCCCAATAGGAAATTTTACATCCAACACAGAAGGCTTCGAGAGGCATGGTATAAGCATTATTGTAATGGCTAAATGGAACTCTAGACTCATGAGGATGAAATTTAAATTTCTTAGTGAATGTCTCTATAAGGTCGAGATGTTGGATGCACTCATCTGCGATGAAAGGAGCAAGCTCGGCATTGTGAACATATTGCTCAAACTCTTCCTTGATACCTGCACTTACCTTGAACTCGTTACACGGACATAGGCATGATTTGGTATCGGCGCCCCGCATTGAGCTTGCACTTGGCTCAATATAAGACTGTCATATCGAGCCACCACTCGATGATGCCTCTGAGGACCTCCTCCTTGAAGAACTCCTTCCAAAGAGGTACATTTTATTTGCGTACAAATTTCTGAATTTTTGAGTCACAAACTTTTTTTCAACAAAACTTCACAAGATTGATAGCAACTACTCATATGGGTGCCTAGAGGCTATATCAAGCATTCAAACTACTTAGAACTCTAAGAATTCAACATGCAAACCCATTTACAGTAGCACCAAGAGTAGCTAATTATTCAAAGTATAAACCACTAGAGCAAAAACTAATTGGAGCAATGGAGGAGTCACATACCAAGTAGCAATCCCCCAAAACAGTTTCAGAAATGGAGCTTCGAGCAAAGAGATCGAAATCCGCGGGTTTGAGAGCAAGAACACGAGAGAGAGAGAGAGAGAGCAATGGTGATTTTTTTGGAGGTACCAGATGACATGGGCTAAAGAGATAAGTGAGGGGACCCACGTGGGGCCCACCACCCACCAAGGTGCCCTTGGGGTGGCTAGCGCGCCCTGGTGTCTCGTGAGCACTAGGGGAACCCCCCTCTGATGTTACTTGTACCAGAAATTCAGAAATATTCAGAAAAAAATCTTGTTAAAAGTTCAGGACATTCTGAGCACTTTTATTTTTGGGTCATTTGTTATTGCACAGAAAATTCAAAAAACAGACTAAACATGGCATTTTATTTTATTTAGCTAAGAAACACAGCAAACAAAAGGCAGGGATAGAAAGTTGTGCTTACTAAATTCATCGACCACGTGTCTCCTGAAAACAATCCATCAATAAGGTTGATCAGGTCTTATTAACAATCACTTTCGATTAACATGAACCCGAAGAACTTTCATAAAAACACTAAGTTACCTAAACAGGGATATGCATATCCCCAACAATAAGTGTTTCATATTTCTTTTTGGCAGTAGGTAAAGGGAGTTGAAAACTTCCAATAGTAATTGTCGGAGACTTTTCAATAACATAAATACCATTCACTTGACATTGTTTATACGGAAAGTGCACCGTATGCTCATTACAATTGATATGAAAAGTGACCTTGCTTTAATTGCAATCGATAACAGCCCCTGCAGTATTCAAAAAGGGTCTACCAAGGATAATCAACATGTTGTCGTCCTCGGGCATCTCAAGTATAACAAAGTCTGTTAAGATAGTAACATTTGCAAAAACAACGGGCGCATCCTCACAAATACCGATAGGTATGGCAGTTGATTTATCAGACATTTGCAAAGATATTTCATTAGGTGTGATTTTATTCAAATCAAGTCTTTTATATAATGAGAAAGGCATAACACTAACACTAGATCCTAAGTCACATAAAGCAGTTTTGACATAATTTCTTTTAATAGAGCAAAGTATAGTTGGTATTCCTGGATCTCCAAGATTTTTAGGTACTCCATCCTTAAAAGAATAATTAGCAAGCATGGTGGAGATTTCAGCTTCAGGTATTTTTCTTTTATTGGTGACAACTTCCTTCATATATTTGAAATATCAGTGAAGTGAGTGCACAAAAAGACTGGCCTAAGCATTTCAGCAAAGCATTCAAATTCTTCACCATCTTTTTTCTTAGATGATTTAGGTGGAAAGGTCATGGGTTTTTGAACTGATGCTTCTCTTTCTTTACCATGTTTTCTAGCAACAAAGTCTCTTTTGTCATATCGTTTATTTTTAGGTTGTGGGTTATCAATGCAAGATCAACATCAGGTTCTATCTCAACATCACTATCTGGTTCTTTATCATTGTCTGGTTGAGTATCTTCATGAACATCATCCTTATTATTTTCATTTTCACTAGATGAATGTTCATTACCACATTGAGTTTCAGCATCAGAGATAGAGACATCATTACCATCTTCAGAAGGTTTTTCTATTTCGGGTTCACTAGAGGTGTGCAAAGTCCTATCATTTTTCTTTACCTTTTTTCTTTTTAGAACGACTAGGTACATCAGCATTAATTCTTTGAGAGTCTTGTTCAATTCTTTTAGGGTGTCCCTCAGGGTAAAGTGGTTCCTAAGTCATTTTGCCTCCTCTAGTTGCTACTCTAATAGCATAATCATTCATATTATTATCCATTTCACTAAGCAATTCTGTTTGAGATTTAGCAGCTTCTTCTAACAGAGTTTGAACCACAGAGGCATGTTTTCCTACACCTCTAACATCATTAGTAATTCTAAATAACAAGTCACTCAAGCGATCAATCATATCAGAGTTTTGCTTCAATTGTTTCATAACATTTGCATTGAAGTGGTCTTGTTTTCTAATGTAGTTATCAAATTCATATAGGCATTGACTAGGATGCTTATTGTAAGGGATGTCACCTTCATCAAACTTTAATAAAGAATTTACCTCTACCACCTGTAGTGGTGGTGTGTCAAGTCCTTGTATTTCTTAATAGGTGGTAAATTCTGAATATCTTCAGCTTTAATTCCTTTTTCCTTCATACATTTCTTTGCCTCTTGCATATCTTCGGGACTAAGAAATAAGATACCCCTCTTCTTCAGAGTGGGTTTAGGCGGTGGTTCGGGAAGAGTCCAATCATCATAATTTTTCAATATATTATTCAATAATTCCTCAGCTTGTTCAACAGTTCCTTCCCTGAAAACACAACCAGCACAACTATCTAAGAAGTCCCTAGAAGCATCTGTTAGGCCATTATAGAAGATATCAAGTATTTCATTTTTTCTTAATAGGATGATCAGGCAAAGCATTAAGCAATTGGAGAAGCGACACCAAGCTTGTGGGAGACTCTCTTCTTCAATTTGCACAAAGTTAAATATTTCATGTAAGGCAGCTTGTTTCTTATGAGCAGGAAAATATTTTTCAGAGAAGTAATAGATCATATCCTAGGGACTATGCACACAAGAAGGAGCAAGAGTATTGTACCATATCTTAGCATCACCCTTTAATGAGAACGGAAATAACTTAAGAATATAGTAGTAGAGAATTTTCTAATCATGAGAAAATAGGGTGGCTATATCATTTAGTTTAGTAAGATGTGCCACAACAGTTTTAGTTTCATAGCCATGGATAGTATCAGATTCAACCAAAGTAATTAACTCTAGGTCGACAGAGAATTCATAATCCTTATCAGTAACAAAGATAGGTGAAGTAGCGAACTTAGGATCACATTTCATTCTAGCATTCAAAAAAAATTCTTTCAGTTTGCATAATAATTTCTTTAGATCATCTCTATCCTTGCAAGGAAGAATGTCTCTAGCTACGTCTTCATCCATAACATAACCCTTGGGTATCTTAGGCATTTCAAATCTTGGGGAGGTAGGTCTAATAGGTGTTTCATAATTCTTAGGTTCTTCATCAGTTTCAGCATTCTCGGTATCTTTAGCTCTAGCAATTTGTTCACCAAGAACTTCACCCAATGGCACATTATCCTCGAGCAAGGGACTAGCATCATCATAAGCATCATTCATAGCAGAAGTAGCATCATCAATAACTAGCGATTTATCTGGATTAATAGCAGGTGGTGGTGTTGCAAGTTTACTCAAAACAGAAGGTGAATCAAGTGCAGAGCTAGATGGCAATTCCTTACCTCCCCTCGTCTTAGAGGGAACGATCTTGGTTCTTGGATCTTTCAGATTCTTCATAGTGATAAATAGATATAAATCCCAAGTGACTCAACAAATATAGCTATGCTCCCTGGCAACGGTGCCAGAAAAAGGTCTTGATAACCCAAAAGTATAGGGGATCGCAACAGTTTTCGAGGGTAGAGTATTCAACCCAAATTTATAGATTCGACACAAGGGGAGACAAAGAATATTTGTAAGTATTAGCAGTGGAGTTGTCAATTCAACCACACCTAGGGATTAAATATCTACAGCAAAGTGATCAGTAGCATAGTAATATGATAGTCTAATAGCAGTGGTAACGGTAGCAATAGTAACGGTAACAACAGTAACAGTTTTGTAGCAATTGTAACAGTAGCAATAGCAATAGTAACTTAGCAAGAACAATATGTGAAAAACTCGCAGGCATTGGATCGGTGAATTCCTTGGATGATATGCATCATATATCAGTCATAACTTAGGGCAACACAGAACAAGCTCTAGTTCATAAATATAATGTAGGCATGTATTCCGTAAATAGTCATACGCGCTTATGGAAAAGAACTTCCATGACATCTTTTGTCCTACCCTCCCGTGGCAGGGGGGTCCATAAGGAAACTAAGGGATATTAAGACCTCCTTTTAATAGAGAACCGGAACAAAGCATTAACACATAGTGAATACATGAACTTCTCAAACTACGGTCATCACTGGAAAGTATCCCAATTACCGTCACCTTGGGGTTTACGAATCATAACACGTAATAGGTGCATATGACTTGCAAGATCAGATCTAGAACATAGATATAATGGTGAAAACACTGATCTGAAATAAATCATGGCACTCGGGCCCTAGTGACAAGCATTAAGCATAGGAAAGTCACAGCAACATCAATCTCGGAACATAGTGGATACTAGGGATCAAGCCCTAACAAAACTAACTCGATTACATGACGAACCTCTCACCGACCAATGAGCCTACGAAGGAATTACTCACTCCCGGTGGGGAGCATCATGGAATTGGTGATGAATGAAGGTTGGTGATGACGAAGACCAAAGATCCCCCTCTCCGGAGCCCCGAACGCCCTCCAGATCTGGCCTCCTGATGAAGAACAGGAGGTGGTGGCAACTCTGTATCGTAAAATGCGATGAAACTTCCTCTCCTATTTTTTCTAGAAAAATAGGATTTATAGCGTCGGAGTTAGGGTCAACGGAGCCTTGAGGGCCCCTCCACCTACCAGGGCACGCCAGAGGGGGGAGGTGCACCCTGGTGTCTTGTGGGCAGCCAGGGCACCCCCTCTGGTGGGTCTTGGTTCTAGAAATTATTATATATTCCAAAATCATTCTCCAAAAAATTCCGTCCAAATCCGAGAACTTCTATTTGTACAAAAACAACACCCCTTTGATCAGAGTACAAATCTCCCTTCACCAACTAACATACTTTGATCACTACATGCGGCGTTGCTGTCGAGTCGTGTCCCCAATCCAGGGGACCCGTCTCTGCAGTCAACCAGGAAGATGATGACAAATCAACCAATTGGATTTCATTATCATTCCATTTCCCTAGTAATGAAGTGAACTAGTGACGACTCGAGCGTCTCTAAGGAGTCGACTCTCCTCTAATTAAACCAAGGAATCATGGTAGTTCTGCTGAAAACAGCGTCAGTCTAGGTTAGTTTCATTCAAATCATGCAAATTAGAGTCCAACACAAGAGCAAAAGCATTAGCAAAAGTAGATACAGTGGAGACGTATCAGTGATACGTCTCCAATGTATCTATATTTTTAATTGTTCCATTTTGTTATATTATCATTCTTGGATGTTTTACAATCATTTTATAGCAATTTATATCACTTTTGGGACTAACCTATTGACATAGTGCCCAGTGCCAGTTGCTGTTTTTGCTTGTTTTTTACTTCACAGAATATCAGTACCAAACGGAGTCCAAACGCAGCGAAACTTTTTAGATATTTTTTCTGGACCAGAAGACACCCAGTGGGCCAAAGAAGTACCAGGGGGAGGGCCGAGGTGGGCGCACCCCACCAGGGCGCGCTAGGAGGCCCAGGCGCACCCAGGCGGTTGTCCCCCCTCGATGACCTCCCGCACTGCCTCTTCGCCCTATAAATTCCAAAATATTCTCGAAACCCTAGGGGAGTCGACGAAACACAATTCCAACAGCCACAAGTTCCAGGACCACGAGATCCAATCTAGACACCGTCATGGAGGGGTTCATCATCCTCATTGGTGCCTCTCCGATGATGCGTGAGTAGTTCACCATAGACCTACGGGTCCGTAGGTAGTATCTAGATGTCTTCTTCTCTCTTTTTGATTCTCAATACAATTGTCTCTTCGAGATTGATAAGTCTCCAACGTATCTATAATTTTTGATTGTTCCATGCTATTATATTATCTGTTTTGGATGTTTTATATGCAATAATACATATGCTATTTTATATTATTTTTGACACTAACTTATTAATCCTGAGCCCAATGCCAATTTCTATTTTTTCCTTGTTTATGAGTTTTACAGAAAAGGAATATCAAACGGAGTCCAAACTGAATAAAACTTTACGATGATTTTTGTTGGATCAGAAGACACACGTAGGACTTGGAGAGGAAGGTAGAAGAGTCCCGAGGGCTCCACAAGTCCTCATGGCGCGCGCCTCCCTGGCTTGTGGGCCCCACGGGAGTCCTCCAACCCTATTCTTTGGCCTATAAATTCAGAAATATTCCCAAACCAACAGAAGCGTCCACCAAAATAATTTTCCGCCGTCGTAACCTTCTGTACCCGTGAGATCCCATCTTGGGGCCTTTTTTGGCACTCTGCCGGAGGGGGATTCAA
Source organism: Triticum aestivum (assembly GCF_018294505.1). Classification (NCBI taxonomy): domain Eukaryota; kingdom Viridiplantae; phylum Streptophyta; class Magnoliopsida; order Poales; family Poaceae; genus Triticum; species Triticum aestivum. The sequence goes on along the minus strand of NC_057805.1, from coordinate 297,215,426 downwards.
TCACGGAGGGCTTCTACATCAACTCTATTGCCCTTCCGATGAAGCGTGAGTAGTTTACCACAGATCTACGGGTCCATAGCTAGTACCTAGATGGCTTCTTCTCTCTCTTTGATTCTCAATACCATGTTCTCCTCGATGTTCTTGGAGATCTATCCGATGTAATATTCTTTTGCAGTGTATTTGTCGAGATCCGATGAATTGTGGATTTATGATCAGATTATCTATCAATATTATTTGAATCTTCTCTGAATTCTTATATGCATGATTTTATATCTTTGTATTTTTCTTTGAATTATCGGTTTGGTTTGGCCAAGACTGGTTCTTCTTGCAATGGGAGATGTGCTTAGTTTTAGGTTCAATCTTGCGGTGTCCTCACCTAGTGACAAAGTAGGGGTAGCGAGGCACGTATTGTATTGTTGCCATCAAGGGTAAAAAGATGGGGTTTTTCATCATATTGCTTGAGTTTATCCCTCTACAGGCGTTACTCCGTACTTTATGAACTTAATACTCTAGATGCATGCTGGATAGCGGTCGATGTGTGGAGTAATAGTAGTAGATGCAGGCAGGAGTCGGTCTACTTCACACGGACGTGATGCCTATATGCATAATATTTGCCTTGGATATCGTCATAACTTTGCGCTTTTCTATCAATTGCTCGACAGTAATTTGTTCACCCACCGTATTATTTGCATTCAAGAGAGAAGCCTCTAGTGAAACCTATGGCCCCCGGGTCTATTTTCCATTATATATTTTCAGATCTATATACCAAAAAACCCAAAAATACCTTGCTGCGTTTTATTTACTTTTACTTTGTTTTACGTTTTAGTAATCTTTTATATCTATCTCTATCAGATCTCACCTTTGAAAGTGACCGTGAAGGGATTGACAACCCCTTTATCATGTTGGGTGCACGTGTTTGATTGTTTGTGCAGGTGCATAGATTGGGGACTTGCTTCTATCTCCTATTGGATCTGATACCTTGGTTCTTAACTGAGGGAAATACTTAACCCTACTTGCTGCATCACCCTTTCCTCTTCAAGGGAAAAACCAACGTGAGCTCAAGAAGTAGCGGAGATCTATTTGATGTAACTCTTTTTACGGTGTGTTTGTTGGGATCCGATAAACTTTGAGTTTATGATCAGATCTATATACATGAATATTATTTGAGTCTTTTTTAATCTCTTATATGCATGATTATTTATAGCCTTGTATTTCTTCTTCGAATCTTTGGTTTAGTTAGGCTAACTAGATCGATTTTGCATGCCATGGGAAGAGGTGCTTTGTGATGGGTTCGATCTTGCGGTGTTCTTTCCCAGTGACAGAAGGGGCAGCAAGACATGCATGTATAGTTACTATTAAGGATACCAAGATGGGGGCTATTCCTACATGAATAGATCTCGTCTACATCATGTCATCGTTCTTATTGCATTACTCCGTTTCTCCATGAACTTAATACACTAGATGCATGCTGGATAGCGGTCGATGTGAGGAGTAATAGTAGTAGATGCTGGCAGGAGCCGGTCTACTAATCTTGGACGTGATGCCTGTATATTGATCATTGCCATGGATATCTTCATAATTATTCGATCTTCTATCAATTGCCCAACAGTAATTGGTTTACCCACCATGTGCTATTTCTTGAGAGAAGCCACTAGTGAAATCTACGGCCCCCGGGGCTATTCTTTATCATATTTGCTTTGATATCTATCTTTATTTGCTTTTGTTTTCATATCTATTATTCCAAAAATACAAAAATATCTTCATGCACTTTTTTATTATTTATTTTCTTTTGCGTTTTATCGAGATCTATTTATCCAATCTACCATAAATTTTATCCCGCAAACTTGACAATTTCTAGCGTCGTTACCCGAAGAGGGATGACCCATCATACGCGTCGGGTTGCAAGTATTTGTTCTCTGTTTGCAGGTACCATTTATATAGTGTTGCTTGGTTCTCCTACTAGATTGATACCTTGGTTTCACAACTGAGGGAAATTCCAACCGTAGCTGTACTGCATCATCCCTTCCTCTTTGGGGAAATACCGACGCAGTTTCAAGCGACATCAAAAGGAATTTCTGGCATCGTTGCCGGGAAGACATCATCAATGTCTATCAGGTTCCTAATCACAAATCTCATCTCCTTGCAATTTACATTATTTTCCATTCGCCTCTTGTTTTCATCTCCCCCACCTCACAAAAAATTGTCATTTTATTCGCCCTCTTTTTCATTTGCCTTTTTCTTGTCAGATTTCTTATTTGCTTGAACTTGTCGTCATCAGCGACTTTGGTATGGCAGAAACAGATGATGGCCTAACTCCTAAAATTGGACAATCTGGCAATCTGGATGCTAAAACTTTTGTTATGGGGCAAGGGAATGTTATGGGAAAAGAAAATATCCAAGCATTTTTAATTGTGTTGGAAATTTGACTCTTGATGATACTCCTATACTTAAAAGAACTAAATCCTATGCAGAAGCTATTTCAGCACTAGTTCTGAAACTGGAAAATAGATTTATCTGTACCCATCCTACTTTGCAAACATTGTTTTATGAACTACCCGTTATAAAGGATCCTAAGGCTAAAAAATTAGCTACCTTGTTCTTATGGATGAATTTGATTACATAATATGGGAAGCTAGGGAAAGTTTTGATTTCTATGGTATGAGCCGTGAAAAACCGGTGATAAATGAGATCCTTTATAATAGTGATTATATGTTGAGACATTTGCTTGGAAAAATAATCAAATTTTTGATGAAAACCTTAAAAAGTAAATCCTCGTTTTAGATATAATTCAACAAGTTTTCAATGATGTTAATCAACACTATTCTTGGATTGTGGCCGAAAATCAAAGGGGATACGTAGATGGGCAACTTGATAATGCTAAAATTTCTATGAATAATGTGTTTCAAGTTAGTTTTGCATAACCTCCTGACAATAAAACGTCTATGGAAAATTTAACCCAAGATGACAATACATGAATCTATGCGTTATGCCTAGCTACGGGCATAAAACGATAGCGCTTGTTGGGAGACAACCCAATGAATAAATTTTATTTTTTGCCTTTTTCTTTCTATTCTTGAGTGTTTACACAATTATGCTACTATTATGATTGTGTTTTTATGTTTTAGTTAGTGTTTGTGCCAAGTAAAGCCTTTGGGATCATGTTGGGTGATAGTTGAATTGATCTTGTTGGAAAACAAAAACTTTTGCACCCAGTAGCAGAATTGTTTAAAATCACAGAAGAGCTATAAAATTCTGAATTTCTTATAGAATATTTATATAGAAATTGCCTATGTTGTCCTAATTTCTCAGAATTTTTGGAGTTACAAAAGTATGGACAAAGTACCGATTACTACAAACTGTTCTATTTTTGATAGATTTTGTTTTCTTTGCATTGTGTGCTTATTTAGATGAATCTTTGGATTGTATCGGGGGTATAAGCCATGGTAAAGTTGGAAAACAGTAGGTATAATGCAATAATAAAATATGAATGGGTTCGCAATAGTACTTAGAGTAGTGATTTGCTTTATTATAATAACGGATCTCACAAAGGTTTTGTTATGTTTTGTGTGATTGAAGTTTTTAAGTTTTGGGGGAGATCATGATGGATGAAGGAATAAGGAGTGAAAAGAGCCTAATCTTGGGGATGCCCCGGAAGGCATACCTTCTTTCTTCTAATGACCATCGGTATTTTACTTGGAGCTATATTTTTATTCGTCACATATCATGAGTTTTGCTTGGAGCATCTTTTATTATATGAGTCTTTGCTTGTTTTGCTTTTTAGTTTGTCACAAGTATCCTTTCTGGACACACCTATTTGAGAGAGCCAAAACTATGCTATGATTTGTTAGAATTGCTCTTTATTCTTCACTTAAACTTTTTAAGCTATGGAATTGCTCTAGTGCTTCACTTATATCTTTTTGAGCATGGCGTGCTTTAATATTTTTGAAGAAATGCTCTCATGCTTCACTTATATTTATTTGAGAGTTAGTGAATTTTTGAAGAAATTCTCTCATGCTTCACTTAAATTATTTTGAGAGACGAAAAATTTTATGCTCATGTTCTTCACTTAAATTTGTTTGAGCTTATCAAAAGCAATTGCAATATATGAAATTAGTCCCGAAGTGATAGATATTCAAGAGGGATATAATAAAAACTTTCATGAAGATCATTGGACAAAATAAACTTGATTCTTTGTAATAGTTTTGAGATATAATGATAGTGATATGTGAGCCATGTTAGTGAGTAATTATGCTTTAGTAATAATATTGGTGTTAAGGTTTGTGATTCCCTATGCAAGCATGAAAGTCAATAGTTATGCAATGAAATGACATCATACTTTTGGTGCATTATTCGGTGTTAGTTATGCTTAATGCTCGCTTATGTGATTTTGTGTTTCTTGGTTGCTTGCTTCTCAATCTATTTGCTAGCCTCCACTTGTACTAAGTAGGATTACTACTTGTGCATCCAAAATCTTTAAACCCAGTTTTGCCATATGAGTCCACCATAGCTACCTATATGCGGTATTTTCGTGTCGTTCTAAGCAAATTTGTGTGTGCCATCTCTAATTTTCAAAATGAATTTCCTTTTTGTGTGCCCGCACCGCTCATGAAGCGGTAGGCGGTGGCCAATATTTTCCATGCTAGATGTGTTATTCTCAAGATGAGTATTTATTCACTTATTATTGCACGAGAGTACGATGGTAATAGGGATGCCCAGTCCCGAAATGAAAAAGAAACTTACTTTATGTTGTCAAATAATAAGTTCCTTGGAAAGTGTTAGTATGGAAGGCACCCGTGGATACAGCAAGTCATGGATTGTCAAAGAATGGTGGAAAAAAACTTTATTTTATGTTTGGGAACCGCCTATGATATATCTAGCATGGAAAGTGTTGGGAATTACTCAGTCATTTTCGTTGACGGGAAAAGTACGCCACTCAATTTTTTATCCCAATTTTTTCTTCGAGCTCTGGCACCTCTACAAATCCCTACTTCCCTCTGCGAAGGGCCTATCTATTTACTTTAAGCAATTTTTATTTTTATTTGAGTCTCCATCTTCTGTTATAATGCACCAACTAAGGGGCACTATGATCATACTTGAGCATTGGAGGTAGCTAATATGCGGGTGTGTTTCATGAATGGATCAACGATTGAGCATGATGGGCTATGGATAACTTTCTTTAGTGTTGATATTTTGAAAGACATGGTTGCTTGTTGATATGCTTGAGTATTAAAATCTTCTTGTCAAAAGTAGAATATTGCTTTGAACCATATAAAAGTCCAAATGTCCATGCTACAAAAGAAAAACAATATGTGATGAACATGTTAGGTAGCATTCCACATCAAAAATTCTATTTTTATCAATTACCTACTCGAGGACGAGCAAGAATTAAGCTTGGGGATGTTGATACGTCTCCAACATATCTATAACTTTTTATTGTTCCATGCTGTTATATTATCATTCTTGGATGTTCTACAATCATTTTATAGCAACTTTATACCATTTTTGGAACTAACCTATTGACATAGTGCCTAGTGCTAGTTGCCTTTTTTTGCTTGTTTTTTACTTCGCAGAATATTAGTACCGAACGGAGTCCAAACGCAGCAAAACTTTTTGGAGATTTTTTCTGGACCAAAAGACACCCAGTGGGACAAAGAAGTACCAGAGGGGAGGCCCGAGGTGGGCACAACCCACCACGGCGCGACAGGAGGCCCGGGCACACCCAGGGGGGTTGTGCCCCCCTCGGTGACCTCCCACACTGTCGGATTACGGGTTCTGGCAAACCCTTGAGGTTCAAACACTGTGGTGCGCACGAAGATCTCTCTTCCCCTAGTTCACTCTCACAACGATCTCAAGACCTAGCTCACCGAACCCAAAGAACAAGAGACACAAGAGTTTATACTGGTTCGGGCCATCGATGTGGTGTAATACCCTACTCCAGTGTGGTGTGGTGGATTGCCTTGTAGGCTAAGGATGAACAAGTACAAGGGACGAACAACCTCCTGAGGAGAGGTGTTCTTGAGCTCGGTGATCTTGTGTGGTTGAGGATGATCTGAATGATCCGCCCCCTACTATGGTGGTGGCTAGTCCTATTTATAGAGGCCCCGCTCCTCTTCCCAAATGTTTAGGCGGGAAGGGATCCCACAACGGCCAATTTGAAGGGGGACAACTAGTACAAGCTATCCTGACAAAAGGTGGTCTTCGCCTGCCAAAGGCTCTGGTGGTGACGCCGCCGTGGGCTCCTCGATGACCTCCATCTTGTCGTCCTGCTGGTCTTGGTCTTGTTGCACCGATATGGAAACCCTTGCTTGATGCCTCGGGACTCCTCGCCTGCGCTTGCCTCTTTAGCATCAAAGAGGAAACTGGTACTCTGCGCCCGCTGGCGCCCACCGGGCTTCGGTCGTCATGGCTCATGTCAGGTGCTCCTTGCATAGATATCTCCGCTCCTCGGGAGCCAGCCTAGTGAGGCTGCCCCTGAGGAGGTCTTGTGTCATCCGCCTCACGAGGCTTGGCCCCTCGCGAGGGTCTTGAGTGTTTGTTGGCGAAGAGGGGCCGCACCGGGCCGGTGGTGGAGCCACGCCGTGGGCCGCAAGCAGGCAAGTCTGGGGACCCCCGTTCCCAGAACACCGATAGTAGCCCCCGGGCCCAAGGCGCGCTCGTACTTGGCTTCGAGGCGAAGCCAAGGGTCAAGTATGGAGCGCCGCAGTCCCCAACAGCCTGCAGCCTCAATTGTCGAGTGGCAATTGACAGGATGTCGGCGTCTCCACTTCCCCACGCTGCCTCGGCAACTGCCCTACTTGACAAGTCCCTAGTGCATGCAGAAAAACCATCATTACCTGCGATCATGGAGGTCGACGGTTGGCCTCCTCCTTGCTATAAATGGGGAGGGGCGGAGCCCCCATTGCCCATCTCTTCCTCCACTTTGCATGCTTCCTCTTCTTCCTCCTTGCTCCGCTGTCTTGCGGCGACACTCATGGCACCGGTGAAGAGGTTCTCGGCCGCAGAGAAGGGGAAGGCCCGCCAGGAGGGACCTGGCTCGCCACCGCCCAAGAGGGGGCGCGGTCGCCCCCGCAAGCATGACGCAACTCTCGCCATGGCCCCTCGTGGGCGTGGGCGAACTTCCCCGGGGTCCGGTGTCGTCCCTGCCGGCCGTGGCGACGCCTCTTCGTGCAGCGGGTGCCGCTCGGGTCATGGCTGCCCTGTAAATGAGGGGAGGCGCGCCATGGTCGCACGGCCTCCCCGGTCGCGCTTCTACTAGGCGGAGGTGCTGCCGGAGTTTGTCGTGTGGTCAGAGATCCCGGCCGGCACTTGGCTTCAGCTTCCGTGCTTCTTTGCCAGTGAGCTGCCGGCCCCAGGTCCCGGCGGCCTCTGGCTGCAGGCCGACGGCTGCTGCAGCAAGGCTTCGTGGGTCACGGTGGAGATCTCCGCCGCAGGCAACGTAGCCCTGGCCCGCGGTTGGCACACGTTCGCCCGCGTGCGCGGCCTGGGCAGGCGGTGCACCCTCCACTTCAAGTTCGACGGGGCAGCGACCCTCTTCGTGAGGGTGTTCGGGGAAGACGGTTGCCGCGCTGGATGCTGCCCTGAAGACGACGATGGTGGCGAGGTACTCGGCCTTGGTGATGGCCGTGACGAGGACGAGGGTGAACCTGCCCTTGGTGACGGCCGAGGTTCGCCCAGCTACGGCAGCTCCTCGGGCAAAAGCTCCAGCAGCGGCGGCTATGACCAGCCGCCACGCCGTCGGGCTCACTTTGAGGACGGTGGCGGGTCGTCCCGTCGTCGCGCCCCGGTGAAGCACGAGGAGGGCTCCGTTTGAGTCCGGGGGGCCGATCCTTGTGAGTAGCCGCGTCATAGGAGCCGCTTTTGCTTGTCCTCTCCTTCCCCTTTCCCCCTGCATTGCCAGAAACAAGTATGGGGCCCTGCGAGGGCGTGTAATGAACCATGGTGCTTATGTTGCTTTTGTGGTGTGTTTGTTGTTTCCGGGTTGTGTTGCGAGATCTGTGCCTTATGCGGGTGTAGAGGGGTAACTTAGCTTGATGTATCCTTGGTAGGCCTGACCTTATGAGGGCGCACGCCTCTGGGCACCTGGCGGGGCTTCCCCACTGCCGACTCGGGCAATATCGCGAAGCCGCAAAAAATTGTTATGAAATCCTTATCCCTTCTTGCGCGAGGCCTCAGGCATGGGCCGGTCATGGACAAACACACCGCGTCACAGTACCCGTAGGGCATGGACTAAAAAGGGATGCGCCGATCACAAGCTCAAACGAGGGTGCCTCGCAGAGACTAGGGGAGTGCGCACGCGCGCATACCTGGCCAGCCCCCTCGTGAGGTGCGCGAGGGAGAGCGTCGGGCAACTGCCGCCCTCCCTGGCACAATACAAAGAATCGAGGGAAGAATCAGAAAGAAGAGGGGGTTCAACCAAGCCATCGAGAAACGCCAGAACTTCAAATTTCATTAAAGAAAAAGGGGCAAGCCAACTAAAGAAAGTGAATGAACAGCCGCGTCCGGCACCTAGTCTAGTCTTCTCACCAGCGCAGAACTAAGTGCTGCCACAAGGACGTGGGAGGGAGCCCCCGAGGCCCGAGGGCGGCACTCCGGAGACTCCGGGGCGTGTACAGCCCCACTCATTATTACGTGAGAATGCCACGAGCGGAGACCTTCACAGGCACTGGGCCTTGCTTCATGGGTAGAACTTCCAGAGGTGCTGGATGTTCCAGGCGTTCTGGATGGGGATCCCGTCCTGCATCTCTAGGCGCGCGGCGCCAGGCCTGCAGACGCGGGAAATCCTAAATGGGCCCTCCCACATGGGTGAAAGCTTAGGGAGCCCTTCCCAGGAGAGCACCTGCCTCAGGGCGAGATCGCCCACCTTGAGCGTCCTGGAGCGGACGCTGCGGAAGTGGTACCGCCGCAGCGCCTGCTGGTATCTGGCCGCTCGAAGCGAAGCTTGACGTCGGCGCTCCTCCCCCAGCACGAGGTCCATCCCCCGCATGGCGTCCTGACGTGCCTCGTCAAATGCCAGGACTCGCGCGGAGCGATGCTTGACCTCGTGAGGAAGGACTGCTTCGGCTTCGTAGACGAGGAAGAACGGAGTCTCGCCTGTTGGCTTGGTGGCGGTGGTGCAGATGGACCACAGCACGGACTGGAGCTCGTCGTGCCAGCCCCTTCCGCAGGCCTCGAGCTTCTTCTTGAAGGTCCTGGCCTTGAGGCCCCTCAAGACCTCTGCGTTGGCGCGATCGGCTTGGCCGGTGCTCCTAGGGTGTGCCACTAAGGCGTAGCATATCTTCATTCCAAGGTTAGCACAACATGTCTTGAAGAGATTGCTAGTGAACTGTGAGCCGTTGTCGGTGATGATGCGGTTAGGGACCCCGAACCAGCTCACGAGGCCCTTGATGAACTTAACTGTCGAACCGGCTGGGATGGTGCGGACAGCTTCCATGTTTGCCCATTTGGTGAACTTATCGATGCCGACGTAGAGGTAGCGGTAGCCCCCAGGCGCTCACGGGAACGGACCCAGGATCCAGCCCCCAGACCGCGAATGGTCACGAGAGCGGGATAGTCTGGAGGCCCTGGGCCGGCTGGTGGATTTGCTTGGCATGGAACTGGCAGGCCTCGCATGAGCTTACCAGCTCGGTTGCGTCGTTGTGTGTCGTGGGCCAGTAGAACCCGCTGCGGAACACCTTGCCAACCAGGGTGTGCAACGATGATGCCCGCAGTCTCCACCATGTATGTCAGCCAGCAGCTCGTTCCCCTGCTCCCTAGAGATGCATCGCAAGGAAACATCATTTGCTCGTTTTCTGTATAGCTCACCGTCCTAGATGAAGTATGTCGTAGCCAGCCGGGCCACACGCTCCGCGTCCTCCTCTTTCTCCGGCAGCGTCCCTTGCACCAGGTATGCCTTGAACTCCTCGGTCCAGCACCCCTCCTGAGGTTGGACTGCAAGTGGGGGCTCCCAATGTTGGTGGCTAGGGGAGTTCCTCTTGAGATGGCGTGGTCTCCACGGCCGCGGGGGTCGTAGGAGGCTTGGAGAGTCGCTCTTCAAAGACACCGGGTTCTTGGGGTAGACGCCTTGATGCCCTCTTGGCGATCTCGTCGGCCTCCTTGTTGGTGCCACGTGGCACATGTTGTAGCTCTAGGCCCAAGAATTGCTTCTCCATCTTGCGCACCTCCGCGAGGTACGCCTCCATGTGCTCGTCCCTCGGTTCGTACACCTTGTTGGAGAAGTTGACGAGTAGCTGCGAGTCGCCCTTTACGGTGAGATGCTTCACCCCCAAGGCTGCGGCGGCCTTGAGGCCGGTGATCAACCCCTCTTATTCCGCGATGTTGTTGGAGACCTTCTCACCCCGCTGGAAGCAGAGCTGCACGACGTAGTATAACTTGTCTTGGGTGGGCGAAATGAGCACAGTGCCAGCCCCCGCAACTTGTCGTGCGAAAGCGCCATCGAAGTACATGACCCAACCTTCCGGTGCTTCATCCCCTGGCGAGAGGGATCGGCTCTCGCCGGCCTCGGGCTCCGGAGCGTCGGTCCATTCCGCAATGAAGTCGGCAAGCGCGGCTCCCTTGATGACCCTGGTCGTGCTGAACTCCAACTGAAACACTTGTAGTTCAATGTTCCATTCAGCGACTCTCCCCGCGGCATTGGGGCTCCGGAGCACCCTCTCTCCAGGGGGTAGGCTGAGACGACCTTGATTGGGTGGCCTTGGAAATAATGGCATAGCATGCGTGAGGCCACCAAGAGCGCGAGTAAGAGCTTCTGCGGCATGGGATACCATGCTCTCGCGTACCGTAACACTGTGCTAACGAAGTATACTGGGTGCTTGACGAGGGCAGGAGCGTCGATGGAGCCTGCGTCCCGCGAAGGTTGTGGTGCCTCCTGAGGTGGGGGAACCTCAGGGGCCTGGTCGCCCACCGGGGCCTCCGCAGGCCCGGGAGTGCCGTCTTGCGAGGCCTGACCGTCAGCTGGCGTCATTGTGGCTTCAGTGGCGCCGTCTTGGTGCTGCACCATCCCTGCCGTGGGTGCGGTGTTGCTTGGCGGGCTAATGGCCTGGCGTTCCTCTCGCACAGCCACCAGCACCGAACTGGCGGAGTGAGGTGTGGCGGCCAGATAGAGCACCAAAGGCTCAAGGGAACGCGGCGCTACCATCACTGGAGGGTTGGTTAAGTATCTCTTGAGGTCTTGAAACGCCAGGTCGGCTTCTGGGGTCCACTCGAACGGGCCCTTCTTCTTTATCAGCTTGAAGAACGGCAGGGCTCGCTCCCCTAGCTTGGAGATGAAGCGCCCTAGCGAGGTCACGCAGCCAGCGAGCTTCTGCATTTCCTTGAGAGTTTGCGGCGGCTCATGTCTTCTAGTGCCTTGACCTTCTCCGAGTTTGCCTCGATCCCTCTGTGCAACACGAGGAAGCCCAGTAGCTTGCCGGAGAGAACACCGAACACGCACTTCTCCGGATTGAGCCGCAGGTGCACCTGGCGCAAGCTGGCGAAAGTCTCCTCCAGGTCCTGAATGAGGGTCCTTGCCTCCCAGGATTTCACCACAATGTCGTCAACATAGACTTCCGCATTCCTCCTGAGTTGTTGGCCCAAGGCGATGTGCATCAGTCGCTGGAAGGTCGCCCCAGCGTTGCGCAGTCCAAACGGCATGCAGGTGTAGCAGTATACTCCACACGGGGTCAAGAAGGCGGTCTTCTCCACGTCCTCCACCGCCATCTTGATCTGGTGGTAGCCTAAGAATGCGTCCAGGAAACACAGCAGGTCGCATTAGGCAGTGGAGTCGATGATCTGGTTGATGCGCGCAAGTGGGAACGGGTCTTGGGGACAGGCCTTGTTGAGGTTGGTGAAGTCGATACACATGCATTCCTTCCCACCTTTCTTTGGCACGACGACAGGGTTCGCCAGCCACTCTGGGTATCAGACCTCGCGAATGACACCTGCCGCCTCCAACTTGCGAGTTTCTTGGACGATGAAGGACTGCTTCTCTGTGGACTGCCGCCTCGCTTTCTGCTTCACAGGGTGCACATTGGGGCACACCTTAAGTGATGCTCGATTACCCCCCCGGGGACCCCCACCAGCTGTGTAACGCCCCGAGACCGACGCTTCAGAAGTCTTCCTTATTTTTCGTGATCGCCGTGTGTTCCTTTTGGTGCTTGCTCTTTTATTGTTGCATTGCATCATGTCATTAATCTTTGCATCTCAACTCAACTAAATAAATTGTATAGATCTTTTGATCTATTTAAATCGAGGGAATTCACATGGTGATTTCTCTTTATAACATATCCTCCTAATATTTATGGAGCTATTATAAATATTCCATTAGTTTGGAATTAACCATAACACACTTGCAAATTATCCCAACGCCGTTGTTATCTTAATTCTTGGTCTCCAACCTTGCCATATATCCTTTGATCATATTCCGCAGCTCCACCAAAAATCCGAACATTTTGGACCTTCCCTACCCTCACTTCCTATTCAAATCATTTGAATTTAAATCAAATGAGTTTGAATTTAAATCTTTCAATCATGGCCTTTTCTATTTTCTCAGGACAAGCACTTTGTTGTGAGTCCGGGAAAATAATCCCCATGCCCAAATTCTTGTCCACTCTTTCCTTTTCTCTCCTTTTCTTTCTTTGCTTTTTCTGTTTTTAGAAGAGTTTTGAAGAAGAGAGGGAGTGGAGAGCCCAGCAGCCTCCCTCTTCACTAGGCCGGCCTCTAAGCCCAAAGCCCAGCCGGCGCCCCCACCAGCTCTAACCCTAGCCCGCACCCTGCTCTCCTCCCTTGTGCCGCCACTTCCTCCTCTCGATCTCTCCCTCATCTCCCCTGCAGCGCCGCCAGCCTCCCCTGTCTCATCCTCCCGATCCCCTCACCCTCTTCCTCTCGTCCTCTCCCTTGCACCGCCACCCAGAGAGAGGAGAGGAGCGAGACCCCCTGTCGCCGAGCGCCCGAGGAGAGGAGTTCCTCGAGCACCGGCCGCCCGCAGCAGCCTCCTCCCCTCGCGACCCCGCTGCCGCTCCTCCTTTGCCTCGCGTCGCCTTCCGCCGTCAAGCGCCGCCCCCGTCCGGATCCGTCGGGCCCTACCTTGGACCTCTGCACCCTCGCCGGAGCGAGTTCGTCCCCGCCACACCAAGCCCCTCTCCATCGACCTCCGCGACCAGCGCCTCCACTACCTCCCCGTCGCTGCGCCTGCCTCCTCTCGTCGCTGCCGCCTTCCGTTCCTCGTCACCGTGCCAATAGCCACCGCTGCCGTGGTCTTCTGCATCGCCAAATCCCAGCACCCGCGGCCCTCTGCTTCGCCTCGCCAAGCCGTCGTTGTTCCTCCTCTGGTGCCCTGTCCCCGTCGGTTTTGCTCGAGCACGCCACCACTGCGCCTCAAGTCTCTCCCGCCGGGAGCCCCGCTTCATGTCCCTGCCGGCCTCGCGTGGACCTCCTCACCATGGTTCTATCAAACGCCGCAAGTCCGATGCCAGGAGCACCTCAAGTTCTGCTACATGTAACAGCTAGTACCACTACGGCCGGAGACCTCGGACCCGTCAAGTACCCTGGATACGCCAAGTTCCTCTACGAAACGTGTACCACTACCGTCGACCCGCGAAGACCCGGTGGACATCAAGTTCCTTGCCGTGACCCTGAACATTTACGGAGTGCGTACAACTACGAAACGTGAACCACTACTTCCACTACATCGCGAGAACGTCTACTTCCACTGCAAACTCGATCCGCTTCGAAAATGCATGCTTTGAAGGTATAACCTCGAGACGATGACCCGTGGACGAGCGCTTGTGATGTGTTGTATGAGATGCCCGTGTTTGCACCATGTCCGAATTGGTCCTTGCACGTTCCTCGTTTCCTTGCCACCGTCATGTGGGAACCCGGTAACCGGGATCACCCCACCATCGTTTGCATGTTCCGTTCATCCACAGTTTCTTTTGCACCGACATCTCGACGAGTTGTCGGATCACCGTTATGTTGCCGTGGCATCATTTTCGTTATCGTTGCCGTGGCACCCATTTCGTTCCACCACGGTAACAAATGCTTCATAACATGCTCATGTCCACGCTTTCATAAAATTGCATATACCTTGCATTATGTCATCCGCATCATGATAACAACATTTAAAATGTCTAAAATTGATGTTTGCATTAAAATTGCTAAATGACATATGGGGATTTTCCGGTATTGTCGTTTGTTATTTCCGGCCTCATTTAAACTTGCCTAAATGGTTAGTTTTGTTATGCTTCACCCCTTGCCATGTTTAATAACATTTAATATTGTTGGGTACATAAACGAGAGAGAACTAAATAATTGATGTGGTGTTTCGTCAATATGCAACTCGTTGCATATTGAGCTCCACTTAATTTGTAGTGGGGTTTGTTGCATTTTCCCATGCCATACCTCATTTAAACCGGACATGCATCATACGTGATTGTGCATTATGCCATGTGAATGTGATGGTTGTTTACCATGTTGTTTGTTTCTTTCCGGTTTGCTTCTCCCTTTAGCTTCGGTTTCGTTCCGGAGTTGTGAGGATTCGTTCGACTACATCCGTTTGTCTTCTTCATGGACTCGTTCTTCTTCCTTGGGGGATCTCAGGCAAGATGACCACCCCTCGAAATCACTTCTATATTTGCTTTGCTAGTTGTTCGTTCATTTGCCATGCTGCGCTACCTATCACTTGCCATATCATGCCTCCCATATTGCCATGTCAAGCCTCTAACCCACCTTGTTCCTAGCAAACCGTTGTTTGGCTATGTTACCGCTTTTGCTCAGCCCCTCTTATAGCGTTGCTAGTTGCAGGTGAAGATGAAGATTGCTCCATGTTGGATTATGTTTATGTTGGGATATCACAATATCTCTTATTTAATTAATGCATCTATATACTTGGTAAAGGGTGGAAGGCTCGGCCTTATGCCTGGTGTTTTGTTCCACTCTTGCCGCCCCTAGTTTCCGTCATACCGGTGTTATGTTCCTTGATTTTGCGTTCCTTACGCGGTTGGGTGATTTATGGGACCCCCTTGACAGTTCGCTTTGAATAAAACTCCTCCAGCAAGGCCCAATCTTGGTTTTACCATTCGCCTACCTAAGCCTTTTTCCCTTGGGTTCTGTAGACTCAAGGGTCATCTTTATTTAGCCCCCGGGCCAGTTCTCCTTCGAGTGCTGGTCCAAACCGAGCGATGTCCGGCGCCCCCTGGGCAACCAGGGTCTATGCCAACCCGATGTCTTGCTCATCCGGTGTGCCCTGAGAACGAGATATGTGCAGCTCCTATCGGGATTTGTCGGCACATTCTGGAGGTTTTGCTGGTCTTGTTTTACCATTGTAGAAATGTCTTGTAAACCGGGATTCCGAGACTGATCGGGTCTTCCCGGGAGAAGGAATATCCTTCGTTGACCGTGAGAGCTTATAATGGGCTAAGTTGGGACACACCTGCAGGGTATTATCTTTCGAAAGCCGTGCCCGCGGTTATGTGGCAGATGGGAATTTGTTAATATCCGGTTGTAGAGAACTTGACACTTGACCTTAATTAAACGCATCAACCGCGTGTGTAGCCGTGATGGTCTCTTCTCGGCGGAGTTCAGGATCACTTCTTGATCATTGCTAGTTCACGACCGTTCCGTTGCTTCTCTTCTCGCTCTTATTTGCGTATGTTAGCCACCATACATGCTTAGTGCTTGCTGCAGCTCCACCTCATTACACCATTCCTTCCTATAAGCTTAAATAGTCTTGATCTCGCGGGTGTGAGATTGCTGAGTCCTCGTGACTCACGGATACTTCCAAACAGCTGCAGGTGCCGATGATACCAGTGCAGGTGACGCAACCGAGCTCAGGTGGGAGCTCGATGAAGATCTTGTCCGTTGCGTTGTTTCTTTCCTTGTTGATCAGTAGTGGAGCCCAGTTGGGATGATCAGGGATCTAGCAGTTGGGTTGTCTTCTTTTATGTTGGTTCCGTAGTCGGACCTATGTGTGTATCTTGAATGATGTATGATTTAATTATGTATTGTGTGAAGTGGCGATTGTAAGCCAATTCTTTATCCCATTCTTGTTCATTACATGGGATTGTGTGAAGATGACCCTTCTTGCGACAAAACCACAATGCGGTTATGCCTCTAAGTCGTGCCTCGACACGTGGGAGATATAGCCGCATCGTGGGCGTTACAAGCTGCTTGGGCTCCCAGGCGAATACCTGCTTGTTCGCGCGCAGGAATTTCACCAATGCCTCCTCTTGATCCGGGTCGAGGTTGGCGCCTATGGTGAAGGTGGCTCCCGAGGATCCATCTTCCTCGACCGGTACTTGCTTTGTTTTGGCCCGATCTTGAGTGAACAGCTGCTTCTTCTTTGCTGGCATGGCCTCCTTAGCCCTTGGGGCGGCTTCGTTGGCCGGGTGCGCCACCGCTGCGGCCCTGAAGGCAACCTTGAGGGCCGGGAGAGCCTCCTTGGTGTCTCCAACCATGTTGAGGACGCCGCTGCTGCCCGGCATCTTCATGAGGTTGTAGGTCGGATGGGTCGCTGCCATGAACTGCGCTAAGGCAGGGTACCCGAGGATGGCGTTGTACGGGAGGCCGATGCGGGCGATGTCGAAGTCGATGAGCTTGGTGCGGTAGTTGTCCCGGGTACCGAAGCTGGCCGGAAGGCGTGTTTGTCCCAAGGGGCTGGTGGACCCGATGCCGACCCCAGAGAAAGGCTTGGTGGGGCGGAGACGGCCGTACGGTACGTGAAGCAAGCCGAAAGCTTCCATGGAGAGCACGTTGAGCCCCGCGCCGCCGTCGATGAGAGTCTGGGTCATGGCGACATTTCAGATGGTGGGCGTGCAAAGCATTGGGAGCGCGCCCGAGACGGCAGTGGTAGCGGGGTGATCCCCTGAGTCGAAGGTGAGGTCGGCCTTGGGCGCCGCCCATCCTGGAGGGGCTCCCTGCTGCACAGAGGCGGCGCCGATCTGGCGGAAGAACTGCTTGGTGTGGCGGTCCGAGGGTGGTGCTTGCGAGCCGCCGAGGAGGGCCGCAACGGCAACAGGCACCGGTGCCGCGAAGTGTGCGACAAAAAGGCCGCGCAGCTCTCGCCAAGAAGCCACAGAGGATTCTGGCAGGTTGAGCAGCCAGGTGCGTGGCGCGCCAGCGAGGGCCATGGGGAACCAGTTCGCCGTGACCTTGCCGTCGACTCCAGCTTCCAGGACGGCCTCCTCGTATGCCAGCAGGAAGGCCGACGGATCCGCCGCGCCGTCATAGTGAGCCGGCATCTCTGGCCTGAACTTGGGCGGCCACTGCACCCGTCGCAAGGTGGGGGCGAAGGCCCTGAGCCCCCTGGCGCCATCGTGGGTGTCCATCAATCCAGTCGGAGGTGCGGCGCCAGCCATGGGGACCGAGCAGAGAGGTGGAGCTGGTGGAGCATGGATCAACGGGGGGAAAGCTTCGGCGCACCCCTACCTGGCGCGCCAAATGTCGGATTACGGGTTCCGGCAAACCCTTGAGGTTCGAACACTGGGGTGCGCACGAAGATCTCTCTTCCCCTAGTTCACTCTCGCAACGATCTCAAGACCTAGCTCGCCGAACCCAAAGAACAAGAGACACAAGAGTTTATACTAGTTCGGGCCACCGATGTGGTGTAATACCCTACTCCGGTGTGGTGTGGTGGATTGCCTTGTAGGCTGAGGATGAACAAGTGCAAGGGACGAACAGCCTCCTGAGGAGAGGTGTTCTTGAGCTCGGTGAGCTTGTGTGGTTGAGAATGATCTGAATGATCCGTCCCCTACTATGGTGGTGGCTAGTCCTATTTATAGAGGCCCCGGTACTCTTCCCAAATGTTTAGGCGAGAAGGGATCCCACAACAACCAATTTGATGGGGGACAACTAGTATAAGCTATCCTGACAAAAGGTGGTCTTCGCCTGCCAAAGGCTCTCGTGGTGACGCCCCCGTGGGCTCCTCGATGACCTCCGTCTTGCGGTCATGCTGGTCTTGGTCTTGTTGCAGCGATATGGAAACCTTTGCCTGATGCCTCGGGACTCCTCGCCTGTGTTTGCCTCTTTAGCATCAAAGAGGAAATTGGTACTCTGCGCCCGCTGGTGCCCGCCTGGCTTCGATCGTCATGGCTCACATCACGCGTACCTCGCAAGCCTTGCATAGGTATCTCCGCTCCTCGGGAGCCAGCCTAGTGAGGCTGCCCCTGAGGAGGTCTTGTGTCATCCGCCTCGCGAGGCTTGGCCCCTCGCGAGGGTCTTGAGTCTTTGTTGGCGAAGAGGGGCCGTACCGAGCCGGTGGTAGAGCCACGCCGTGGGCCGCAGGCAGGCAAGTCTGGGGACCCCCGTTCCCAGAACGCCGACACACACCGCCTCTTCGCCCTATAAATTCCCAAATATTCCAGAAACCCTAGGGGAGTCGCCGAAACACAATTCCATCCGCCGCAAGTTCCAGAACCACGAGATCCAATCTAGACACCATCACGGAGGGGTTCATCATCCTCATTGGTGCCTCTCTGATGATGCGTGAGTAGTTCACCATAGACCTATGGGTCCGTAGGCAGAAGCTAGTTGGCTTCTTCTCTCTTTTTGATTCTCAATACGATGGTCTCTTGGAGATCTATTTGATGTAACTCTTTCTGCGGCGTGTTTGTTGGGATCCGATGAACTTTGAGTTTATATGATCAGATCTATATCCATGGATATTATTTGAGTCTTCTTTGATCTCTTATATGCATGATTATTTATAGCCTCATATTTCTTCTTTGAATCTTTGGTTTAGTTAGGCAAACTAGCTAGATCGATTTTTCTTGCCATGGGAAAAGGTGCTTTGTGATGGGTTCGATCTTGCGGTGTTCTTTCCCAGTGACAGAAGGGGCAGCAAGACACGGATGTATCATTGCTATTAAGGATAACAAGATGGGGTTATTCCTACATGAATAGATCTTGTCTACATCATGCCATCATTCTTATTGCATTACTTCGTTTCTCCATGAACTTAATACACTAGATTCATGCTGGATAGCGGTCGATGTGTGGAGTAATAGTAGTAGATGTAGGCAGGAGTCGGTCTACTAATCTTGGACGTGATCCCTATATATTGATTATTGCCTTGGATATCGTCATAATTATTCGATCTTGTATCAATTGCCTAACAGTAATTTGTTTACCCACCGTGTGCTATTTCTTGAGAGAAGCCACTGGTGAAATCAATGGCCCCCGGGTTTATTCTTTATCGTATTTGCTTTGATATCTATTTTTATTTGCTTTCGTTTTCAGATCTATTATTCTAAAAACCAAAAATACCTTGCTGCACTTTTTTATTATTTATTTTATTTCGCGTTTATGGAGATCTATTTATCCAATCTACCATAAATTTTATCCCGTCAACTTGACAATTTCTGGCGTCGTTACCCGAAGAGGGATTGACAACCCCTCATATGCGTCGGATTGCAAGTATTTGTTCTTTGTGTTCAGGTACCGTTTACACAGTGTTGCATGGTTCTCCTACTGGATTGATATCTTTGTTTCGCAACTGAGGGAAATACCTACCGTAGCTATACTACAACATCCCTTCCTCTTTGGGAAATACCGACGCAGTTTCAAGCGACGTCAAAAGGAATTTCAGGCGCAGTTGCCGGGGAGACATTATCAACATCTATCAGGTTCCTAATCACAAATCTCATCTCATTGCAATTTACATTATCTGCCATTTGCCTCTCGTTTTCATCTCCCTCACCTCACAAAAATTTGCCATTTTATTCGCTCTCTTTTTCGTTTGCCTTATTCTTGTCAGATCTCTTATTTGCTTGAACTTGTCATCATGAGTGACTTTGGTATGGCAGAAACAGATGATGTCCTGACTCCTAAAATTGGACGATCTGGCAATCTGGATGCTAAAACTTTTGTTTTTGGGCAAGGGAATGTTATGGGAAAAGAACATATCCAAGAATTTTTCAATTCTGTTGGAAATATGACTCTTGATGATAGTCCTATACTTAAAGGGACTAAATCTTATGCGGAAGCTATTTCAGCACTAGTTCTGAAACATGAAAATAGATTTATCCATACCCATCCTACTTTGCCAAGATTGTTTTATGAACTACCCGTCATAAAGGATCCTAAGGCTAAAAAATTAGCTACCCTGGTTCTTATGAATGAATTTGACTACATAATACGGGAAGCTAGGGAAAATTTCTATGGTATGAGCCGTGAAAAACTGGTGATAAATGAGATCCTTTATAATAGTGACTATATGTTGAGACATTTTCTTCAAAATAATCAATTTTTTTATGAGAACCTTAAAAAGGAAATCCCGGTTTCAGATATAATCCAACATGTTTTCAATGATGTTAATCAACACTATTCTTGGATTGTGGCCGGAAACCAAAGGGCATACGTAGATGGGCAACTTGATAATGCTAAAATTTCTATGGAAAATGTGTTTCAAGTTATTTTTGCAAAACCTCCTGCAAGAACACGTCTATGGAAAATGAAACCAAAGATGACAATACTTGAATCTATGCGTTATGCCTAGCTAGGGGCATAAAATGATAGCGCTTTTTGGGAGGCAACCCAATGAATAAATTTTAGGTTTTCCTTTTTCTTTCTGTTCTTGAGTGTTTACACAATTATGCTACTGTTATGATTGTATTTTTATGTTTTAAATAGTGTTTGTGCCAAGTAAAATCTTTGGGATCATGTTGGGTGATAGTTGAATTGATCTTATTGAAAAACAGAAACTTTTGCGCACAGTAGCAGAATTGTTTAAAATCACGGAAGCGCGATAAAATTCTTTGTTTTTTACACAATATTGATATACGAATTTCCTATGTTGTCCTAATTTCTCTGAATTTTTTGAGTTACAGAAGTACGGACAAAGTCCAGATTACTACAGACTGTTCTGTTTTTGACAGATTCTGTTTTCTTTGCATTGTGTGCTTATTTTGATGAATCTATGTATTGTATCAGGGAGTATAAGCCATGGTAAAGTTGGAATATAGTAGGTATAATGCAACAATAAAATATGAATGGGTTTGCAACAATACGTAGAGTGGTGATTTGCTTAATTATACTAACGGATCTCATGAAGGTTTTGTTCAGTTTTGGGAACTATTCAATCGTTTTCGTTCACAGGAAAAGCATACCAACCAAAATGTTCTATCTCTACTTTTTTGCTTTGAGCTATAGAACCTCTACAAATCCCTACTTCCCTCTGCGAAGGGCCTTTCTATTTACTTTATGCAATTTTAGTTTTTATTTGAGTCTCCATCTTCTCTTATAAAGCACCAACTAAGGGGCACTATGATTGTACTTGAGCATTGGATGTAGCTAATATGCGAGTGTGTTTCATGAATGGATCAATGATTGAGCATGATGGGCTAGGGGTAACTTGCTTTAGTGTTGATATTTTGAAAGACATGGTTGCTTGTTGACATGCTTGAGTATTGAATTCTTCATGTCAAAACAAGACTATTGCTTTGAACCATACAAACACTACAGCAGGATGCTGCTAGCGCGACACTACGATCAGAGACCCTTTGACAAAACTGTGTGCGATGCATTAATCACAAACGGGGATGTAAAAACCGTCAAAAAAGGTGCAAAACGTTTGCGATGGCCGAGCCATCAAACACGGTTCAGATTTTAGTTGCGTGTGCGATTCAGGCCACACGGTTAACTCATTTGAACTGTTTGCGATGAGGGAGAACAAAAGAAACGGGCAGCCATATTAATGTGTGTGCGATATACGGCATACACTTCGCTCCGATGAACCGTTTGCTATTAGAAAGTGCAACATAAACGGTTAGCCAGATCAAGGTGTGTGTGATATAGGGCATACGATTCACTCGGACGAACTGTTTTCGGTTAGCGAACGCAACAGAAACGGTTCAACTTAACAAGATGTGTGTGATACGTGGCAAACAGGCGACTCGGATGAACTGTTTGCGATGAGAAATTACAACACAGACGGTTAATACAGTTAGTTCATGTACGATTCTGTGTGTACAAAAAACTTTGAAAAATGCAAACTAGTTGGTTGCGGTGGCTAGGAGTATCGCACATGATGCGTCTGCGAGTACTTGTGTGTGATGATTAGTAAGTTACACATACGCTTCCTTATGTTAACACTTGTGTGATAAATAACACATGGCACTGGATACGGTATTCGGGCTGTGTGTGTGCTCCACTTAGTCTTCCCGCGCTCCAGATGCTTCCCGCGCTCCTGTGAATGCTTGCCGCGCTCCACATGGGTGAATTGTAAAATCCACGCCTATTCCCTTGCCAGTTTCCCGCCACCAGCTAACGGCTTGCTGCATATAACCCAGGCGGCAACGCACCGCCGCGACACTCTGCAAAGATCTAGTCCTCACCCATCTACCATTAGTTATTCCAAGCATGCCAGGCAACGACCAAAGCTTCAACGTCGACGCCTACCTGCATTACATCTTCGGCGAGGAGAATGAGCCGGAGCAGGTCAGGGAGCAAGAGCTTCATTAGCCGGTGCAGGCACCATGGCCCATCGGCAGCTATATCGGCGTCACAGTCCTTGGGAGCACAATCGACATATTGTAGAGGAGGTGTGATGAGCAGTTTGCCATCCATCGTGCAAAAGATCTAGAGCTGCTCGGCGGCATGATCGACGACCCACCCGAAGAGCCGCCGTCAGCAGTGCTCATTGAGCGCCTGATGCCCCGCAAGGAATGGGCAGAGGACCTCTGCGATTCAGTCAAGACAAAGGCAGCCTACGGCTTCATCATTGCCCGCGGCGGCCGTGTCAACCTCGATCCCGATGATGTGGTGGCCAGGCTCGAGCGCATCCTTGGCGGAGTTGACGTCCCCGACGAAGTAGAACATCGCCAACGTGATATCTTGAGGATGTAGGTGATCGACAGAATTTGCTACCAGGCTAGAGACATGGAAATGGAGCGGTTCCGCGGAGTTGTCATGTGCGCGATTGCACGCTGTCAAGCTCTTCTAGAAGAGGCCCAGCAGCCCCAAGATCCTCCCATCGCCAGAAGCTCCGTAGGCGGAGGCGGGTCGGGATACTTGGAGTGAACGGCCGCAAGGGTGCTATGCTGATCATGGAGTCCGAGAAGACCATCGCCGGAAGGCCGCCAGCTCAACCTTTTAGCTTATATTTTATTATAATTGTATGCATATGTAGGTCGTGAGTGTTTTGGGCCTTGCCGCATTTGGCATTTTAAATTATCCTGAATATGTAAGACAATTATTAAGAATTATTAACAGTTGCCATTGTAACTTTGACTCAACGGCGAGCAGAGCGCGCGCAGGGATGCCAGAGAGGAGCGCGCCGCGGCCGCCTCAACGGCGAGCCCCCACGTGGTCAACCTTTTGCCATCAATAAATTTTGACCTTGTTTCTCTTCACATTGTTGATTACAACGCAGTAAGTAATTGCAAATCTGTTCACAACTATCAAACTAATATGTGTTCACACTTAGCACCGAGCTATAAAAACCATCCACTCGAAAATTACTTCATAGTTCCTCTCCTCGTCACCCACAAAACTGGTTTTTTCTGTCAAGTCATTCCGCCATGACCGGTAGGAGGAGTTTAGGGTGGACATATAACCAGGCAGCAAACACCAAGGCTGCGGAAGCACTAGAGAGGTCCCGCCGCAAAGCCGCAGCAGAGATGTCCCGGCGTGACGTGGAGCCCTCGAACGAGCTCTCACGGGCACGCGAGGGCTCTCACAAGCGCATTCGCGGCATCGGCCATCGCGACGAGCCGGCGTTCCTGAAGTCCTTTGCCGGAGGCGACGACATTCTCGCTGGCGTCACTACGCAGCAGGAGCTGGTCGACGGCTTGGTGTAGCTGCTCAAGATCATCGATGCCTCGGTTGACAAGGCGACCGGCCTCGTCGAGCAACTCATGGGTGACAATGCGGAGCTCCTGAAGTTGGTCGCCGAGAAGGAGGAGGAGGCCGCCGGCTGAAAGATGCTGCATGAGCAGAGCAGTGCCTCGGAGATGATGCTGAAAGCGGTCATCGAGGAACTAATGGGTGGCTTGAGGAAGCTCCGGATCGAGCGCGAGCAGGAGGTGGAGGAATCCGTGGTTGCTTTCAAGCAAAGTCGTGAGGAATAGAAGAAGGAGCTGGAGGATTTCGCCGCCCGGCGATCCGTCGACGAGTATAGACAGTAGCGACCCAGATCGTTGTCTGCAATTTCCTTCTTCTCTTGCCCCCGTGTCTTCCAGGCTTTGCCGCATGTGGCATTTTAAATTATCCGGAATATGTAAGACAATTATTATCTACGCCATTGTAAATTTGTCTTCGTATTATCCGTTGCCATTTTATTTGTGGTCGTATTATCCGTAGCTCTATGTGGCAATTTATATTAGGGCGGAATATGAGTTGAAAACACAAACAAAGCAAATGCTGCCATGGGATCACAAGCAAACACCCTCCGTCCAGGTGCTTTAATTAACCCATTAATGGAGAAGTTGTGAGCGAGGCGGGCGGCGGCTGGTGCATGGAGGTCAAAGAGCTCGCTTCCCGGTGAGCATGGGCGGCCTTGCTGCTCGCACGTGTCCCGTCGAGCCTGCGAGGTGGACAGGATGCACGCGTCCCATCGAGCCTGTGCGGCGGACTGCTCGCACGCGTCCCGTCGAGCCTGCACGGCGGACTTCTCTTTGCTCGTCCCGTCTAATCAAACAGCTGCACGCACGCCACCGAGTATTGTTAAATTTCGACACGGTAAATATAATACAACCGTTTGCGATATTAACGTGTCAGCTTTTTGTTTCAAAAAGGACTTCATTGGCTACTAATGTGTGCGCCTCTTCTCAAACTGGACGATTTTTTTTACCACGGCATATATGTGCCATGTCATGAAACCATGCCAAGTTTCATGTTTTTTGGGTGACTTTTTGATTTACTGGGATTTAAAAACCGAGATTCTCATTGTTTCAGGACAATGACAAGTTTGTAATTCATTCTCATTCCTTAAATGAGACCTAAACATGCACCCAATGACACATGTACGATTTCCCACCCATTTTCCTTCACTGGAGCATGTGGCTGTAGTTCAAATTTGAATTATGGACTACATTAAATGCATAGAAAAATTAGTAATTAGTAATATATATATACAATGGCCAAACGAACCCTGAACAGTTTCAAATTTCAGCCCGACACTCCTGTTATTCTATGTTGCCTATAGAAAACAAAGTTCAAGGCGAGAAGAGGCAGCGATTATCGTTTCGCCCACAAGAGGGGCATGTTTCCCTACCGGAACCACGAGGGTTGCGACAGGCTCCGGTTTGTAAAAGGCTTGTAATATAGCTTCGCCCAAATTGGACAATTATATGTACCATGTAGTGACACCATGCCAAGTTTCATGATTTCCTGGTGAGCTTTGGATTTACAGACATTTAAAAACCAAGATTCGCAATGTTTGTGGCCAAGCCAGGACGGCGAGGTGGTTGAACTCGTTCCCATTCGTTCCATGGGACCTAAACATGCACCCCAAGGAAACATGTACATTTTTTCTAGCCATTTTGGTGCACTGGAGCATGTATTTGTAGTTTGGATTTGAATGGTGGACATTAAATGCCTACAAAACTCAATTAATGAATAAAAAAGGTCAAACGAACCCTGAATAATTTCAAAGTTCAGCGCGAATCTCCAGTTGTTCCGTGTCGCGTGTAGAAGAAAATACGAGGCTAGAAGAGGGAGTGATTATCGTTTGGCCCACAAGGGGACACGTTTCCCTATCGAAACCACGAGGGTTCTTGCGATAGGCTCCGGATTGTAAGAGGTTTGTAATAAAGCTTGGCCCAAATTGGCAATGTTTTTACGACGACATATATGTGCCATGACGTGACACCATGCCACCTTTGATGAATTTCTGGTGAGTTTAGGATTTATGGGGACTTAAAAACCGAGATTCAAAATGTTTGAGGACGAGCCAGGACACCGGTACGGTTGTAATTCGTTCCCATTCCTGGCATGAGACCTAAACATGCACCCAAGGACACATGCATAATTTTTCTAGCCATTTTGGTGAACTGGAGCATGTATTTGTAGTTCAGATTTGAATTATGGACATTAAATGCCTAGGAAACTCAATTAGTGTATAAAAAGGCCAAACAAACCCTGAATAAGTTTAAATTTCAGCACGGATATCCTGTCATTCCTTGTTGCCCGTGGAAGAAAATACAAGGCGCAAAGAGGCAGTGATTACGTTTCGCCCAGAAGGGTATCAGAACCACGAGGCTTCTTTGAGAGAAGCTCCAGTTTTTGTAAGAGGTTTGTAATAAAGCTTGGCCCAAATTGGACAATGTTTTTACCACGACATATATGTGCCATGACGTGACATGATACGTCTCCAACGTATCTATAATTTTTGATTGTTCCATGCTATTATATTATCTGTTTTGGATGTTTATGGGCTTTATTAAACACTTTTATATTATTTTTGGGAATAACCTATTAACCCAGAGCCCAGTGCCAGTTTCTGTTTTTCCCCTTATTTCAGTGTTTCGAAGAAAAGGAATATCAAACGGAGTCCAAACGGAATAAAACCTTTGGGAGAGTTATTTTTGGAACGGAAGCAATCCAGGAGACTTGGAGTGCACGTCAGGGAAGCAACGAGGTGGACACGAGGCAGGGAGGCGCGCCCCCCACCCTCGTGGGCCCCTCATGGCTCCCCTGACCGACTTCTTTCGCCTATATATATATCCATATACCCTAAAAATATCGGGGAACAGAATAGATCGGGAGTTCCGCCGCCGCAAGCCTCTGTAGCCACCAAAAACCAATCGGGACCCTATTCCGGCACCCTGCCGGAGGGGGGATCCCTCACCGATGGCCATCTTCATCATCCCAGCGCTCTCCATGACGAGGAGGGAGTAGTTCACCCTCGGGGCTGAGGGTATGTACCAGTAGCTATGTGTTTGATCTCTCTCTCTCTCTCTCTCGTGTTCTTGATTTGGCACGATCTTGATGTATCGCAAGCTTTGCTATTATAGTTGGATCTTATGATGTTTCTCCCCCTCTACTCTCTTGTAATGGATTGAGTTTTCCCTTTGAAGTTATCTTATCGGATTGAGTCTTTAAGGATTTGAGAACACTTGATGTATGTCTTGCATTTGCTTATCTGTGGTGACAATGGGATATCACGTGATCCACTTGATGTATGTTTTGGTGATCAACTTGCGAGTCCCGTGAACTTATGCATAGGGGTTGGCACACGTTTTCATCTTGACTCTCCAGTAGAAACTTTGGGGCACTCTTTGAAGTACTTTGTCTTGGTTTGAATAGGTGAATCTGAGATTGTGCGATGCATATCGTATAATCATACCCACGGTGTAGCGACCAGACCTCAAACAGTCTGATCTACTATGCACCAGTGTCATCCCTGGATCAGTAATGCTGACATGCACAGTACTCGAAGGATTTATAACAGAGTAGCAATCACACACTTATTACATCGAGTGTCTCAAAAGAGAACTAAGTATGATAAATATGGCTTAAGGCCATCTAAAAACGATAACAGCGGAAGACTTGGAAGATAAGTGAGTCCATCAACTCCAACGGCATCACTGAGTATAAGACCACGACCTAAGGCACCTCGTTCCCCACCCCGAACCCCGCCGCCTGCGCCACCAACCGCCGCCGCCGTCGCCGAACGCCGCCGCCGCGGGAAGCCGCCGCCCGACGCCCGAACGCCGCCGCCCGACGCCTCCCGTCGACCCCGCCGCCACCCGCCGCTCGGACCCGCAGCCCCGCCGCCCCACGCCGCCTCCCGAACCCCGCCGGAGCCGCCCAACCCCGCCGGATCCCGCCGGACCCGAGGTAGCCGTCGCGCCGGTTTTCGCCGGAAAACCGTGCAGTTTTTTTTGAAACCCCAGTTTTTTTATAGATCGGTTTGGTTTTTTTTGGTTTAGTCTTTTTAGCGAGCGTTCGCTCGTTCGTTTGTTTTAACGAACAAGTTCATCGTTTAGTTACAGTTAACGAACGTTCGTTCGATAAACTGTTCATCAGTTTTTCTTTTTCTCGGATTTTTCCGCGATTATTCCAGATCGCGATTTCTGATCTGATTTTCGTTCTAGTATAATTTTTCGCTCGTTTATCGGAATCAGGCGATTCAAGCGCCTAGAGTTTCGTCTCGAAATTCTCTTTCCGTTTAACCAACTCAAACAAGTTTTTTCTACTGTAAAATTTGACTTAGATCCAGATTAGTAAACGAAGCTTGTTTCTTTCGCCGTTTGACTTTCATTGTTTCGTTTGATTTGATTCTTTTTGCAAACCGGAGTTCTTAAGTTGAACTTTCTGGTTAGATCTTTTATTTGAGTTTTACCTGTGCATTAGATGAGTGCTTATTGTATGCTTGTTTGTTTGCGATAGAGTACCCGGAGTGCGCCGCTTGCTACTTCGAATCTCTAGGTTTCACGGATCATCAGCAAGGCAAGTAACACTTCGATCATACCTCTTTACTACCCAGTTTTATTGCATTAGACCAATCCTCAAACATTGCATGATTAGGATCTGATTAAATTGTGGGTATCGGGAAGTAGATGAGGTAGTACCTATTACCTGTTTTGTTATCAAACCTTTGGGAGTTACTTCTACGTTTCCTCATATTGCTATGCTATGCTAGTAGAGGTGGATTGGGTTTGAGAGATCTTTCCATGACAGTTGTGAGATTGTTAATTAATGGTTAAACTTAAGGTGGCAACTTAAACTCACATCTGGGTGGATTGAGGCACCTGGAGAATCCAGTGTTGCCTGTATTTTTGGAAATCCCGGGGTTCCATGTGATTATCCTATGGACCGCCACCCAGGCTCAAGGGGATCATAAGATTATTCATGGTAGAAACTTCCGTGTGCAGCCACAAGCTATTATTGTCTCTAGCATAGTTGAGTAGGTTGCATGACCTCTTCCAGTGGTAGGCTAGCAGATGTAGGGGATGTAGGTTGGTACTGTCTACCCGGGGTTAGAGTTAATGCTTCTGAAAGACTGTGTCTCGGTCATCCGTTTCTCAAACACCATGTAGTGCGAGAATCCCAACGGAGGAGATCGAGTCTTGTGGGGAAAAGTGCACAAACCTCTGCAGAGTGTACAAACTAATCATGGTTAGCCGTGTCCCCGGTTATGGACATCTTGAGTATCTAGTTCTTGGATTATCATGTGGATCTGATCACCATGTTACTTAAGTTAATTCTATTAGGTTAATCACATTCTTAATTGGGATTGAGATGCTGTCAACCATCTCAATGTTCAACAACCACCATGATAGTTAAATAAAATTTTATTCCTATGTAGTAGGGAAAAATTGGCTTTTCGCAAAAACTGTAACCATAGAGCTTTACACCAGCCAAATATGCATGTAGTATAGCCTTATTCTGTTCATTACTCTCTATGTGTTATCTTGCCAGCATATTCCATGTGCTGACCCATTTTCGGGCTGCAACGTTTCATGTTGCAGACTTTTCAGACGACGAGTAAGGTGCCTTAGGTCGTGGTCTTATACTCAGTGATGCCGTTGGAGTTGAAGGACTCACTTACCTTCCAAGTCTTCCGCTGTTATCATTTTTAGATGGCCTTAAGCCATATTTATCATACTTAGTTCTCTTTGGAGACACTCGATGTAATAAGTGTGTGATTGCTACTCTGTTATAAATCCTTCGAGTACTGTGCGTGTTAGCATTACTGATCCAGGGATGATACTGGTGCACAGTAGATCAGACTGTTTGAGGTCTGGTCGCTACAAGATGGTATCAGAGCACACGCTGACTATAGGACACGACCACTAAGCTTAAACCCTAGAACACTACTCTCTTCTCATTTCTGACTCCTCTCCATTTTCTACTCTTTTAGGAATGGCGGATGCAAGGAACAAGTTCATGCAACCGGATGAAGATACACCATTTGGACGCCACTTGAAGGAAGTCACTAGATACCTGAACATTGGAATTCCAAGCTTCACCGGAACCTACAACGCCACACTACCAGAAGAGGAGTGCTGGATGATTCAAGTTCAAGTTCCAGGAAGGACGTTCATGCCAGTCACTGAGCCTATAGAGTTTTCCTTTGATGCACCAACCTGGAGTTTAGGGAAGAGCATGGCAGCCCACATCACTATGGGACGCATTGGAGAAGTTTACCACAATGATCTCAAGGATACAATCTACCAGATTTGTGGGTGCCGAGATGAGCAATTGGATATGATTAGCACCAGGAAGGATAGATCAATTGCAGCTTTCATCCAGGAGTTAAACCAGCACATTCGTCGCCAGGAGAACCAAATGTGCGCAGGCATGATAGATCTGAAGAAGGCATTGACAAGGATCACGGAACTGGAGGAAGAACTCAAGGCTACTCGTGAGGATTATATGGAGGAAATCGTCGTACTAGTGGAGAAGAATGACGACCTGACAAGGAAGCTAGGAGTTTTCATGGGAGACCCAGCACCAGGAGGAGAAGATGACGATTCTACTTGCCCAGAGAACTACATCATCATCGACGACACCGACTCGGACCCCATTGAATATGATTTTGTTGATAAAGCTGGAGCAGATATCATGGAGTCTTCGACCGATCAAAATTTCTAGTAGACCACCATAATCAGTAGTAGTATTTCCCCATGTATATAGTATAGTCCGAGCACTTTGTAACGATAGTTAGATCGATTGTATGCCTTGTTTGAATTGATTGAGTGGTATTGTTTGTGTTTGTCTCATGTGCATATGGGTAGTGTTTTCCCTCTAGACCTCATTCTATTCTAAATTCTCATCCTTTCTAAACCCAGCAGATGCCTCCGAGACGCGACGCCGGATTTGTTTTTCCACCGGAGATCACTCAGTTGATTCAGCAGCAGAATGCCCTAATGCAAGTGTTAGTACAGAACCAAGGCAACAACAACAATAACCCACCACCACCACCTGTTGATCATTTGGCCCGATTCTTGAGGTTGAATCCGCCGGTGTTTTCCAGCAGCACCGAGCCGATTGTTGCAGATGATTGGCTCCGCAAGGTTGGAAGGGAGCTGACCACTGCAGGATGCACAGATGTGGAGAGAGTGCGTTTTGCCGCACATCAACTTGATGGACCCGCAGCATCATGGTGGGAGAATTACACAGCCACTCACCCTATCGACACTGTCACATGGGACCAGTTTCAGCAAGCTTTCCGTACTGCCCATGTTTCAGCAGGAGCTATGGCTATGAAGAAGCGTGAGTTTCGCAACCTACGCCAAGGAGGACGCACCGTAGGCCAGTATGTGGAGGACTTTAGTAAGTTAGCACGTTATGCCCCAGATGACGTTGCTACAGATGCAGCCAAGCAGGAGAAGTTTCTGGAAGGACTGAATGATGAGCTGAGCATGCAGTTGATGGTAGCAACCTTCAACAACTACCGGGAGTTGGTAGATAGAGCTCTCATGATTGAAGGGAAGAAGCAGCAGATTGAAAGCCGCAAGAGGAAGTATGGACAAGGGAAGTACAATTCTGGAGCTCATCAGAAGCCACGTTTTACCCCGAATTCAGGAGGACATTTTCAGCATACCCGTGGAGCAGGAGGTTCGCACAACCATAGTGGACCCAAGAATGGTAATGGGAATGGAGGAATCAACGGACAGAACCGTACCAACCCATCGACCCCAACTAAGAGAGATCTGAGCCACATTACTTGTTACAAATGCCAGAAGACTGGACATTATGCACCTGAATGCCCGGAAGCTAAGAATGGAAATGGCAACGGAAGCTCTGGGAAGAAGCCCAACCCTTTCAACAATGGACAAGTGAACCACGTTTACGTGGAGGAGGTTGAAGCACAGCCTGATGCAGTAATAGGTAAGTTTTTGGTTAAGACATTTACTGCACTCGTTCCTTTTGATACTGGTGCATCGCATTCATACATATCAAGGGGATTTGTGGATAAGTATAAACTGCCAACCCAAGCCCTTAGGTCACCCATGTTAGTAACCTCGCCAGGAGCAGAGTATATGGCTAATCTATGGTGTGATCGGTTACCATTAAGGATTGGTAACTACATGTTTTCCTCAGACCTAATAGTATTGGAATCGCAAGGATTGGATGTGATATTAGGCATGGATTGGTTATCGAAGTATGGAGGGAACATTGAATGTGCTAGTAAGTCGATTTTGCTTACCACCCCAGAAGGAAGAAGGATCAAGTATGTATCCCGGCATGTGCCGAAGAGGACTCAGGTGAATTCCTTATCAGGAGTTGTACAGGAGGAAGTACCAGTGGTGAAGGATTTCCCTGACGTATTTCCAGAAGAGTTGCCAGGCATGCCACCGGATAGAGACATTGAGTTTTTGATTGAGCTTTTGCCAGGCACAGGGCCGATATCTAAGAGACCATACAGGATGCCCGCTAAGGATTTGGAAGAAATTAAGAAGCAGATTAAGGAGTTACTGGATAAAGGCTATATTTGCCCAAGTTTGTCACACTGGGGATCACCAGTGCTTCTAGTGGAGAAGAAGGATGGATCATTAAGGATGGTTGTTGATTATCAAGGATTGAATGAAGTGACCATCAAAAATAAGTACCCACTACCGATGATCAATGATCTGTTTGACCGATTGCAAGGAGCTAAGGTATTTTCCAAGATCGATCTGCGATCAGGATACCACCAGTTGAAGATTCGAGAGCAGGATATACCTAAGACGGCTTTTACCACTAGGTATGGGCTGTACGAGTATACCGTTATGTCATTTGGTCTGACTAACGCACCTGCCTATTTCATGAACCTGATGAACAAGGTGTTTATGGAGTTTTTGGATAAGTTCGTCATGGTGTTCATTGATGATATTTTGGTCTACTCCAAGAATGAAGAGGAGCATAAGGAGCATTTGCGTTTGGTACTTGAGAAGCTCAGAGAACATCAGTTATATGCCAAGTTCAGCAAATGTTAATTTTGGTTGAAGGAAGTTGGATTCCTCAGACATGTTATATCCGAAGAAGGAATAGCAGTAGACCCCACCAAGGTTGTCACTGTGACAAACTGGGAATCACCCACATCAGTTGGAGAGATCCGGAGTTTTCTTGGAATTGCAGGATACTATCGGAGGTTCATTGAGAATTTTTCGAGGATTGCTAAGCCCATGACGGAGCTGTTGAAGGACACCAAGTTCAATTGGACTGAGGAATGTGAAGCTAGTTTTTAGGAGTTAAAAAAACGTTCGGTTACATCACCAGTGTTGATTCTGCTAGATCAGTGCAAGGATTATGAAGTTTACTGCGATGCTTCACGTCGAGGACTTGGAGCAGTGCTTATGCAGGAAGGAAGAGTTGTTTCATATGCTTCACGACAGCCTAAACCCCATGAGAAGAATTACACTACGCATGATTTGGAGTTAGCAGCTGTAGTGCACGCGTTGAATACATGGAGACATTTTCTCATCGGAAATCATTGTGAGGTGTACACGGATCACAAGAGTTTGAAGTACATTTTCACGCAGAAGGAGTTGAATCTCAGGCAAAGGAGATTGTTGGAACTCATAAAAGATTATGATATGAGATTGCATTATCACCCCGGAAAAGCTAACGTAGTAGCCGATGCGTTGAGCCGCAAGAGCCATGTCAACACACTCATGATCGGAGGGTTACCCAAGGAGTTAGCCGAGGATTTTAGCGAACTATGTTTGGAAATAGTTCCGAGAGGCTATGTAGCAACATTGGAGATTCAGTCTACCTTGATGGAAAAGATCCGAGAAGCGCAAAAGACAGACAAGGAGATTGATGAGATAAAGGAAAAGATGAGTAAAGGAAAAGCCAAGGGATTTCGTGAGGATGAGCACGATACCTTATGGTTTGAGGACCGCGTTTATGTGCCCAATGATCCGGAGATCAGGAAGTTGATCTTACAAGAGGCCCATGATTCGCCATATTCGATTCACCCAGGAAATACCAAGATGTATTTGGATTTGAAGGATACTTTCTGGTGGACCGGAATGAAGAAGGATATTGCGGAGTATGTAGCAGTTTGTGATGTATGTCAGAGAGTGAAGGCAGAGCATCAGAAGCCAGCAGGATTGCTACAACCATTGTCGATACCCGAATGGAAGTGGGATAAACTAGGCATGGATTTTATCACGGGATTGCCCAGGACTCGTTCAGGCTATGACTCGATATGGGTTGTAGTCGATCGTTTGACGAAGGTAGCTCATTTCATCCCAGTGAAGACCACTTACACTAGTGCTAAGTTGGCAAAGATATACATGACTAGGATCGTATGTCTGCATGGAGTTCTGAGGAGCATTGTATCAGATAGAGGAACCCAGTTTACTTCAAAGTTTTGGAATCAGTTGCACGAAACTTTGGGTACCAGGCTAGAGTTCAGTACAGCCTTTCATCCACAGACAGACGGACAGACCGAGAGAGTCAATCAGATTTTGGAAGACATGCTGAGAGCTTGTGCGCTAGATTATGGATCCAGTTGGGACGACAATTTGCCGTATGCAGAGTTTTCTTACAACAACAGTTATCAATCCAGTTTGAAGATGGCCCCTTTCGAAGCTTTGTACGGAAGGAGGTGTAGAACACCATTGTTATGCGACGAAGTTGGAGACCGCCAGTTGTTTGGACCAGACTTGATTAAAGAATCTGAACGGAAGGTGAAGTTGATTCGCGATAGACTCAAAGTAGCCCAGACAAGGCAGAAGATCTATGCAGATTCAAAACGTAAGGAAACAGTTTATGAAGCCGGAGACCGAGTTTATCTTCGAGTATCACCACTTCGAGGAGTGAAGCGTTTTGGAGTTAAGGGAAAGTTAGCGCCACGTTTTGTAGGACCATACAAAGTTTTGGAGCGTATGGGAGAAGTTGCTTACAAGTTGGAATTGCCTGAAGGATTGTCAGGAGTTCATGATGTATTCCACGTTTCCCAGTTGAAGAAGTGTCACGCAGAGATGGCTGATATACCGCTGAGAGATATAGTGCCACTAGAGGCGATTCAGTTGGATAGTGATTTAACTTATGAGGAGAAGCCAGTCAAAATTCTTGAGTATGCCAGCCGATTCACCCGCGGCAAGGTTATCAAGTTTTGCAAAGTTCAGTGGAGCCACCACACCGAAGATGAAGCCACCTGGGAGCGAGAGGAAGATCTATGGAAGGACCACTCTGACCTATTTTCTAGCCAACCCGAATCTCGAGGGCGAGATTCCTCTTAAGGGGGTAGGTTTGTAACATCCCAAATTTTCAATTTGGAATGTTATACATTAGATCATCATTGCATAGCATATTTTATTGCATTTTGGCTAATCCTCGAAATCCTAAGCAGCTCAAGGACCCTCGGAGAGAGTTGGGGATTTCCCGGTTTTCATATTTGATTTTCATCAAATTATGAAACGAGGATTTTGGTTTTAATTATTTTTCACTCCGAAAAATATTTCATATAAATGTATATGAGAGGAGAAAATATGACTTCTCCAAAATAATTGAAATATTGGAGGAAAAATATTAAAATCAAATATTCGATTTTATTTGGATTTTATTGCATTTTATTTGCATTAGAAAAATTTGCACGTTTTCAAAATTGCATTTTAGGGCCAAGAATATGTTCATCGCGTTCTAATTATTTTAATTAGACGGTGAAAATTTGTTTTGGCATTTTTAGATTTTTATTTATTTTTCTAGGATTTATTTCAGTTCGGCGTAATTTAAAAAAAATCGCCCGCGGACCGAACTGGGCCGAAGGCCCAGCCGGCCCACCTGCCGCGCCGCCTCGCCCGAATCGTGGCCGAGCCGGACTCCCGCCGGAGTCTGGGACGACGCCGTTGCCGCCGCCCGGGGTCGCCCCCTTCTCCAAGTCGGACGCCCCCCCCCCCGAACCTATAAGTACCCCGCCCCGCCACCTCGTTCCCCCCCCCGAACCCCGCCGCCCGCGCCACAAACCGCCGCCGCCGTCGCCGAACGCCGCCGCCGCGGGAAGCCCCGCCCGACGCCTCCCGTCGACCCCGCCGCCCGGACCCGCAGCCCCGCCGCCCCACGCCGCCTCCTGAACGCTGCCGGAGCTGCCCGACCCCGCCGGATCCCGCCGGACCCGAGGTAGCCGTCGCGCCGGTTTTTGCCGGAGAACCGTGCAGTTTTTTTTGAAACCCCGGTTTTTTTATAGATCGGTTTGGTTTTTTTTGGTTTAGTCTTTTTAGCGAGCGTTCGCTCGTTCATTCGTTTTAGCGAACGAGTTCATCGTTTAGTTACAGTTAACGAACGTCCGTTCGATAAACTGTTAGTCAGTTTTTCTTTTTCTCGGATTTTTCCGCGATTATTCCAGATCGCGATTTCTGATCCGATTTTCGTTCTAGTATAACTTTTCGCTCGTTTATCAGAATCAAGCGATTCAAGCGCCTAGAGTTTTGTCTCGAAATTATCTTTCCGTTTAACCAACTCAAATAAGTTTTTGCTACTGTAAAATTTGACTTAGATCCAGATTAGTAAATGAAGCTTGTTTCTTTCGCTGTTTGACTTTCGTTGTTTCGTTTGATTTGATTCTTTTTGCAAACCGAAGTTCTTAAGTTGAACTTTCTGGTTAGATCTTTTATTTGAGTTTTACTTGTGCATTAGATGAGTGCTTATTGTATGCTTGTTTGTTTGCGATAGAGTACCCGGAGTGCGCCGCTTGCTACTTCGAATCTCTAGGTTTCACGGATCATCAGCAAGGCAAGTAACACTTTGATCATACCTCTTTACTACCCAGTTTTATTGCATTAGACCAATCCTCAAACATTGCATGATTAGGATATGATTAAATTGTGGGTATCGGGAAGTAGATGAGGTAGTACCTATTACCTGTTTTGTTATCAAACCTTTGGGAGTTACTTCTACGTTTGTTCATATTGCTATGCTATGATAGTAGACGTGGATTGGGTTTGAGAGATCTTTCCATGAAAGTTGTGAGATTGTTAATTAATGGTTAAACTTAAGGTGGCAACTTAAACTCACATCTGGGTGGATTGAGGCACCTGGAGAATCCAGTGTTGCCTGTATTTTTGGAAATCCCGGGGTTCCGTGTGATTATCCTATGGACCGCCACCCAGGCTCAAGGGGATCATAAGATTATTCATGCTAGAAACTTCCGTGTGCAGCCACAAGCTATTATGGGCTCTAGCATAGTTGAGTAGGTTGCATGACCCCTTCCAGTGGTAGGCTAGTAGATGTAGGGGATGTAGGTTGGTACTGTCTACCCGGGGTTAGAGTTAATGCTTCTGAAAGACTGTGTCTCGGTCATCCATTTCTCAAACACCATGTAGTGCAAGAATCCCAACGGAGGAGATCGAGTCTTGTGGGGAAAAGTGCACAAACCTCTGCAGAGTGTACAAACTAATCATGGTTAGCCGTGTCCCCGGTTATGGACATCTTGAGTACCTAGTTCTTGGATTATCATGTGGATCTCATCACCATGTTACTTAAGTTAATTTGATTGGGTTAATCACGTTCTTAATTGGGATTGAGATGCTGTCAACCATCTCAATGTTCAACAACCACCATGATAGTTAAATAAAATTTTATTCCTTTGCAGTAGGGAAAAATTGGCTTTTCGCAAAAACTGTAACCATAGAGCTTTACACCAGCCAAATATGCATGTAGTATAGCCTTATTCTGTTCATTACTCTCTATGTGTTATATTGCTAGCACATTCCATGTGCTGACCCATTTTCGGGCTACAACGTTTCATGTTGCAGACTTTTCAGACGACGAGTAAGGTGCCTTAGGTCGTGGTCTTATACTCAGTGATGCCGTTGGAGTTGATGGACTCACTTACCTTCCAAGTCTTCCGCTGTTATCGTTTTTAGATGGCCTTAAGCGATATTTATCATACTTAGTTCTCTTTTGAGACACTCGATGTAATAAGTGTGTGATTGCTACTCTGTTATAAATCCTTCGAATACTGTGCGTGTCAGCATTACTGATCCAGGGATGACACTGGTGCACAGTAGATCAGACTGTTTGAGGTCTGGTCGCTACACACGGATACTTGAGGTGACATTGGAGTATCTAGGTGACATTAGGGTTTTGGTTGATTTGTGTCTTACGGTGTTATTCTAGTACGAACTCTATGATAGATCGAATGGAAAGAATAGCTTCGTGTTATTTTAGTACGGATTCTTGAATAGATCGATCAGAAAGAATAACTTTGAGGTGGTTTCGTACCCTACCATAATCTCTTCAATTGTTCTCCGCTATTAGTGACTTTGGAGTGAGTCTTTGTTGCATGTTGAGGGATAGTTATATGCTCCAATTATGTTATTATTGTTGAGAGAACTTGCACTAGTGAAAGTATGAATCCTAGGCCTTGTTTCAACGCATTCCAATACCGTTTGTGCTCACTTTTATCAATAGTTACCTTGTTGTTTTTATATTTTCAAATTACAAAAACCTATATCTACCATCCATATTGCACTTGTATCACGATCTCTTCGCCGAACTAGTGCACCTATACAATTTACTATTGTATTGGGTGTGTTGGGGACACAAGAGACTCTTTGTTATTTGGTTGTTGGGTTGCTTGAGAGAGACCATCTTCATCCTACGCCTCCCAAGGATTGATAAACCTTAGGTCATCCACTTGAGGGAAATTTGCTACTGTCCTACAAACCTCTGCACTTGGAGGCCCAACAACGTCTACAAGAAGAAGGCTGCGTAGTAGACATCATGACACCATGCCACCTTTGATGACTTTCTGGTGAGTTTAGGATTTATGGGGACTTAAAAACCGAGATTCGAAATGGTGTAATTCATTCCCATTCCTGGCATGGGACCTAAACATGCACCCAAGGACACATGTATAATTTTTCTAGCCATTTTGGTGAACTGGAGCATGTATTTGTAGTTCAGATTTGAATTATGGACATTAAATGAAACTCATTTAGTGTATAAAAAGGCCAAATGAACCCTGAATAAGTTTAAATTTCAGCACGGATATCATGTCATTCCATGTTGCCCGTCGAAGAAAATACAAGGCGAAAAGAGGCAGTGATTACGTATCGCCCACAAGGGGGACACGTTTCCCTATCGGAACCATGAGGCTTCTTTGAGAGAAGCTCCGGTTTGTAAGAGGCTTGTAATAAAACTTGCACCACAATGGACAAAAAAAATTCCTCGACATATAAGTGCGATGTTGTGACACCATGGCAGGTTTCACGATTTTTAGCTTAGTTTTGGATTTACGGGGATTTAAAAACCAAGATTCTTCTCACGAAATGTTTTCAAATAGCACACGGTTCACTCACGAAAGCCGATATTCGATGAAAACTTCGTGGAAACTATATTTTAAAGTTTCATAAAAATCTAAAAAATATGTGGGATGTTAAGAAGGTGGTGTTTTATTGCGACACAAAATTACAAGTTGAAAAACATTACGAGATGTGAGCTACGAAAAAGACAAATTCCGCCCTGAATAGTGACATTACTATTCGACACTATTCAACACTGATTTTGTCTTTTTCATAGCTCACATCTCGTAATGTGTTTCAACTTGAAATTTTTCGTGGCAATAAAACATCATCCTCTTAGCATCCCACATTTTTTTGAATTTTTTTTGAAACTTCAAAACATCTTTTTCTCGTGGTTTTCACCGGTTTCCACCGAATGTTGGTTTCCGTATGATATCCCCCCCCCACTGCACGCACGATCTGAGTCGTGTGTTCTGACTGGCCAGAACCCAAAGCCCACGGATCGTACGTGTGCACCATTGGATGCTCCCAGATTGAACGGCAACCCTGAGCCCTTTCGACTGCACATGCAGTACATGCATGAGGACGGTGCGCATGCGTCGTGTAGCTCACGCTTCCTTCTCTACTAGGTTTTCATTCAAAACAGGCTACCGTTTCTCACCACTCCTCTCATCGGTTTCTCACCTCTTCTCCCAGATGTGCATTGATACGTCCATTTTGCATCATGCTTCTATATTGATATTTATTGCATTATGGGCTGTTATTACACGTTATGTTACAATACTTATGCCTATTCTCTCTTATTTTACAAGGTTTACATGAAGAGGGAGAATGCCGACAGCTAGAATTCTGGGCTGGAAAAGGAGCAAATATTAGAGACCTATTCTGCACAGCTCCAAAAGTCCTGAAACTTCACGGAAGTCAATTTTGGAATTAATAAAAAATACTGAGCGGAGAAAATACCATAGGGGGGCCACACCCTGGCCACGAGGGTGGGAGGCGCGCCCTACCCCCCTGGGCGCGCCCCCCTGCCTCGTGGCCCCCTGGCAGGACTCCGGTGCCCATCTTCTGCTATATGAAGTCTTTCGTCCGAGAAAAAATCATAAGCAAGCTTTCGGGAAGAAACTCCGCCGCCACGAGGCGGAACCTTGGCGGAACCAATCTAGGGCTCCGGCAGAGCTGTTCTGCCGGGGAAACTTCCCTCCTGGAGGGGGAAATCATTGCCATCGTCATCACCAATGATCCTCTCATCGGGAGGGGGTCAATCTCCATCAACATCTTCACCAGCACCATCTCCTCTCAAACCCTAGTTCAT
Organism: Triticum aestivum; assembly: GCF_018294505.1. Lineage (NCBI taxonomy): Eukaryota > Viridiplantae > Streptophyta > Magnoliopsida > Poales > Poaceae > Triticum > Triticum aestivum. The sequence continues at coordinate 297,175,019 of NC_057805.1, read as the reverse complement.
CTCTTGTATCCAATCTTTGTCCCAAAGCCTCAGATTGGTACCTGTGGGTTGCTAGTAGTGTTGATTACTCCTTGTAGTTGATGCTAGTTGGTTTATTTGGTGGAAGATCATATGTTCAGATACTATATGCATATTCATACTCCTCTGATTATGAACATGAATATGATTTGTGAGTAGTTACGTTTGTTCCTGAGGACATGGGAGAAGTCTTGCTATAAGTAGTCATGTGAATTTGGTATTCGTTTGATATTTTGATGAGATGTATGTTGTCTTTCCTCTAGTGGTGTTATGTGAACGTCGACTACATGACACTTCACCATTATTTGGGCCTAGAGGAAGCCATTGGGAAGTAATAAGTAGATGATGGGTTGCTAGAGTGACAGAAGCTTAAACCCTAGTTTATGAGTTGCTTCGTAAGGGGGCTGATTTGGATCCATATGTTTCATGCTATGGTTAGGTTTACCTTAATACTTCTTTTGTAGTTGCGGATGCTTGCAATAGGAGTTAATCATAAGTGGGATGCTTGTCCAAGTAAGGACAGCACCCAAGCACCGGTCCACCCACATACCAAATTGTCAAAGTAACGGACGCGAATCATATGAACGTGATGAAAACTAGCTTGACGATATTTCCTATGTGTCCTCGGGAGCGCTTTTCTCTATATAAGAGTTTGTCCAGGCTTGTCCTTTGCTACAAAAAGGATTGGGCCATCTTGCTGCACCTTATTTACTTTCTTTACTTGTTACCCATTACAAATTACCTTATCACAAAACTATCTGTTACCTATAATTTCAGTGCTTGCAGAGAATACCTTGCTGAAAACCGCTTATCATTTCCTTCTACTCCTCGTTGGGTTCGACACTCTTACGTATCGAAAGGACTATGATAGATCCCCTATACTTGTGGGTCATCAAGACTCTTTTCTGGCGCCATTGCCGGGGAGTGAAGCGCCTTTGGTAGGTGGAACTTGGTAAGGAAAAATTTATATAGTGTGCTGAAATTTACTGTCACTTGTTACTATGGAAAGTAATCCTCTGAGGGGCTTGTTCGGGGTATCTTCACCCCGACCAGTAGAGCAAAGAGTTGCTCCTCAACCTACTGAACCTACTGAAAATGTTTACTTTGAAATTCCTTCGGGTATGATAGAGAAACTGCTAGCTAATCCTTTTGCAGGAGATGGAACATTGCATCCTGATTTACACTTAATCTATGTGGATAACGTTTGTGGATTATTTAAGCTTGCAGGTATGCCCGATGATGTTATCAAGAAGAAAGTCTTCCCTTTATCTTTGAAGGGAGAGGCGTTGACATGGTATAGGCTATGTGATGATATGGGATCATGGAACTACAAATGATTGAAATTGGAATTTCATCAGAAGTTTTATCCTATGCATCTTGTTCATCGTGATCGTAATTATATATTTTTTTTTGGCCTCGCGAAGGAGAAAGCATCGCTCAAGCTTGGGGCAGGCTTAAGTCAATGTTATATTCATGCCCCAATCATGAGCTCTCAAGAGAAATGATAATTCAAAATTTTTATGCTCGGCTTTCTCTCAATAATCGCTCCATGCTCGATACTTCTTGTACTGGCTCTTTTATGATGAAGACTATTGAATTCAAATGGGATTTATTGGAAAGAATTAAATGCAACTCTGAAGATTGGGACCTCGATGAAGGTAAGGAGTCAGGTATAACACCTAAGTTTGATTGTGTTAAATCTTTTATGGATACCGATGTTTTCCATGAATTTAGCACTAAATATGGACTTGACTCTGAGATAGTAGCTTCTTTCTGTGAATCCTTTGCTACTCATGTTGATCTCCCTAAGGAGAAGTGGTTTAAATATAATCCTCCCATTGAAGTAAAAGTAGTTGCACCTATTAAAGTTGAAGAAAAGACTATCACTTATGATGATCCTGTTGTTCCTGCTGCTTATATTGAGAAGCCACCTTTCCCTGTTAGAATAAAGGATCATGCTAAAGCTTCAACTGTAGTCAACAAAAGTAATATTAGGACACACAAACCCCCTAAGCAAGTTAAAGTTGAACCTAAAATTGCTATGGTTAAAGATTTCTTGGCTGATAATATCGATGGGCATGTTATTTACTTATGTGATGAGACTGCTAGAATTGCTAAACCTGGCGCTAAAGATATACATAGACCTGTGGTAGGCATGCCTGTTATTTCTGTTAAAATAGGAGATCATTGTTATCATGGCTTGTGTGATATGGGTGCTAGTGCTAGTGCAATACCTCATTCTTTATACGAAGAAATTATGCATGATATTGCACCTGCTGAGATAGAAGATATCGATGTTACCATTAAGCTTGCCAATAGAGATACTATTTCACCAATTGGGATTGTTAGAGATGTTGAAGTCTTGTGTGGGAAGGTTAAATATCCTGCTGATTTTCTTGTTCTTGGTTCCCCACAAGATAGCTTGTGTCCCATTATATTTGGTAGACCCTTCTTGAACACTGTTAATGCTAGGATAGACTGCGAAAAGGATGTTGTTACTATTGGTTTGGGTGATATGTCTCATGAGTTTAATTTTGCTAAATTTAGTAGACAACCCCGTGATGAGGAATTGCCTAGTAAAGATGAAATTATTGGTCTTGCTTCTATTGTCGTGCCTCCTAGTGATCCTTTAGAACAATATTTTCTAGACCATGAAAATGATACGTTTATGAATGAAAGAAGGGAAATAGATGAACTATTCTTTAAACAGGGACCTATTCTGAAACACAACTTGCCTGTTGAAATCCTAGGGGATCCTCCTCCACCCAAGGGTGATCCCGTGTTTGAGCTTAAACTGTTACCTGATACTCTTAAATATGCTTATCTTGATGAAAAGAAGATATATACTGTTATTATCAATGCTAACCTTTCAGAGCATGAAGAAAAGAAATTATTGAAAACTCTGAAGAAGCACCGTGCTGCTATTGGATATACTCTTGATGATCTTAAGGGCATTAGTCCCACTTTATGTCAACACAAAATAAATTTGGAGAAAGACGCCAAACTAGTTATTGATCACCAACGATGGCTAAATCCTAAGATGAAAGAATTGGTAAGAAAGGAAATATTAAATCTCCTTGAATCAGGTATAATTTATCCAGTTGTTGGTAGTCAGTGGGTAAGTCCTGTTCATTGTGTCCCTAAGAAGGGAGGTATTACTGTCGTTCCTAATGATAAAGATGAATTGATTCCGCAGTGAATTATTACAGGTTATAGGATGGTGATTGATTTCCACAAATTAAATAAAGCTACTAAAAAAGATCATTACCCTTTGCCATTCATTGACCAAATGCTAGAAATATTATCCAAACACACACATTTTTGCTTTCTATATGGTTACTCCGGTTTCTCTCAAATACCTTGGTCAGCTGATGATCAAGAGAAGACCACTTCTACTTGCCCTTTCGGTACCTTTGCTTATAGACGTATGCCTTTTGGTTTATGTAATGCACCTGCTACCTTTCAAAGATGCATGATGGCTATATTCTCTTATTTTTGTGAAAAGATTTGTGAGGTTTTCATGGATGATTTGTCCATTTATGGATCCTCTTTTGATGATTGCTTGAGCAACCTTCATTGAGTTTTGCAAAGATGTGAAGAAACTAACCTTGTCTTGAATTGGGAGAAGTGCCACTTTATGGTTAATGAAGGTATTTTCTTGGGGCATTGTTGGGGATATTACCACTGGGCGTAAACCGGCCAGGAGAGGCCGAGTTAACCCCATAAGTAGTTCATCTGTATCTGAAGTCCATGAAGACAGACGGTGATGCTTTATGAAGGCCCACGGCCCAAAGCCGGTTTAAGGCCTGTAGACATAAACCGACGTTGATATGTAAACTTGTGTTGTAAGATAGAAGTAGCAGAGACCGAGCCAGACACGATTATGAGCCGGCCTCGGGATTCTATAAACCGACTGGCGTCAACCCATGTATATAAGGGGATGACCCGGCGGCGGTTCAAGGACAACGGACAACAACTCGAGACTCAGGCAAAGCGTATTCGCTCCCTGGTCCTCGAAACCCCATCAATTCCATTACAACTAGACGTAGGCTTTTACCTTCATCATAAGGGGCCGAACTAGTATAAAACTCTCTTGCGTCCCTTGTCCGCTTTAACCCCTTTTAGCTAACCCGTAGCGATGGCTCCACGACTAAGTCCTTTCTCTAGGACATCTGCCGTGACAAAACCATGACAGTTGGCGCCCACCGTGGGGCCATCGCACGATGGTTTCAAGTTCTTGGAGGGAAATTTTGGAGGACTCAAGGGTTACGCTATGGGCCGGATGACCAAGAGTCATCGCGGCAAGCTCTACATCGACGATGCAGGCTGGGGCCCCGAGGCCGGCTCAATCGAGTACGGGTACCGGGTCCCCTTTGATGGCATACACGTTTTCATTGGCAAGATCGGCGAACCGGGCCCTGAGCCGGACATCTGCACCGACCTCGTCGAAACGGCTCAGCGTGCGAGATCTGCCCGGGTCAAGCCTGTCATGAAGCGTGCCTTCGTGGGAGTTATCCATGGAGGGGAATCTGAGGATAGATCAGAATCTGGTGGTGAGACCGTCATTTATTCCGGCGACGAGTCATTGACCGGAGAGACCAAGTCGTTATATCAGTTACAAGATGGCCGGATTGGGGGCTATTCCGATGGCGAAAGTAATCCGGACCCCTTTGATCTGCCAAACCGGGTTGCGGTCTTCATGGCCGGCACGCAACCGGCGCTCCACTCTTCGACCGCAGCGGCGATGATTTCCGGATCGGCAGCGGCGGCAGCGGCCGGGGCAGGAGGCTCTGTGCGACCGCCAGCTCAGGTTCTATCTGATTTGTTTGACGCGTTGGCAACGCTGATGGCGGAGGTTAACCCGGCGGATCAGGATGCACACAATGGGGAAATTGCGAAAGTGAAAGATCAGATCACCCAGGCCAAAGCCGACTTAGCAGCTGAGGATACCAGGATAGCCGCGGAGCGGGCCGCTTTGGATGCACAAGCTTACCGGATTATGCTGGATCAGAGTGCGTCGAACGAAGTCCTGAAGAGGAGGCACCGATCTTGCCTGCCGCCGGTTTATAACGCTAGAAATCTCTTTAACACCCCAGGAGCAGGGACCGGGCGGAGGCACCTGGAGCAGGGGCGCCGGTTCAGCCACGTTTGGCGGATCCGCCTCGTCAGAACAACATTGTAACACCGCATGTCCCCACGCCGCCGGGTCATTACTCTAACCCGATGGACAACATTGTCGCTGCCGCTTCACGGCTGGCGGCCATCCTGATCGAAGGCGATTCTCCAGCGGCGGTCGAGACGCGTCGGGTTAAGGAGCTTCTTCAGACAGCCTTGGTTCAACAGGAGGCTTATTCATATAGTTGCGATCGGATTCATTCCACTGCCCGTCCAAGCCGGAGTTACAGCAGGCGTATGGATGAACCGGCAGTGTCAAGCAATGCGCGGAACCGTGATCCGCCCCGTGGCAATAACCCGGCGGGTGGTGCTGGTGATGCTCAGGAGGTGGTGGACCAGGCTCGGGCACGCAGAGAGGCCGAGTTAGCGGCGCAGCATGAAGCCCGTCAGCTTACTCCGGTTCGTCCAACCACATCGGTGGAACCAGGAGTTACCTCTAGTTCTTTGGGAGTGCCATGTCTTGTCCCAGCATTGCGCAATGTGCGCCTGCCCAAGGATTTTAAGGGCCCATGCAAGGTGCCGAATTATACCGCCGATTTATCCCCTGAAACATGGGTCGAAAGCTATGAGACGGCCATGGAGATGCTTGATGTGGATGATGCGGCATGTGCGAAATAATTCACCATGATGCTAGAAGGGACAGCCAACACTTGGTTAAAGAGCTTACCGGCTGATTCTATCAGGTCATGGGCCGAGTTGAGAGCCCGGTTTATTCAGAATTTCAAGGATACATGCAAGCAGCCCATGTCAATTGTGGACTTAGCTGCCTGTGTCCGGGAGGAAGGAGAGTCAACAACCCATTGGGTGCGCTGGGTTTTGGAGATTTTGCATTCATCGGACCGCGTCAACGCTGACACCGTAGTTTTAACATTGGAAGGCAATTGTCGGTTTGAACCCCTGAAGTTGAAGTTGGGACGGCTCAAACGTCATTGTAATGACATGGGAACCCTCATGGCTGCACTGGTGAAGTATGCCGACTCTGATAGTACCAAGGATCCCGAGTCTGACGATGATAAGACAGGGAAGGGAAAGAAGGGCGGCAACGCCAAGGGGCAACACCACAACCCGGCGGGTCATGGAAACGGCGGCAAGCATAAGGCGGACCATGGTTTAGACTGTGGCTAACACTAATACACATGACAAGGGCCAGCGGCGTAAGGGTAAACCGCCCCAGCGCGGTGGAAGGCCAAGTCCTAATCCGGACCGCTTGTCTTATCTGTTGAACCAGCCCTGTCCAAAGCATGGGACCAAGGAGGACCCATCCACACACCTCTGGAAAGATTGTTACATCATGCAAGAGTTCAAAAATTCTGGTTCTTTCCGGTATGATCATGGACCAGGAGGCGGTTCGGGCCCCGGCTCTCATGGGCCGGGTTATGGTGGAGGAAATTCCGGTTCAGGCTTCCACGGTAATCAGGGTGGACATAACAATCAAAGTAATCAGGGTAACCAAGGTGACTACAATCATCAGGGCAATCAGCAGCAGCAGTCGGGTTACCAGAGCAACCCGAAGTAGTTGAATAGCGGACAGTATCATGTCTTCACCACTAGCTTGGACAAGCGCGATCAGAAGCTTCATAAAAGGGTGGTGAATGCCATTGAACCGGCGATGCCCCATTATTTGCGTTGGTCCGAGCAGCCGATTGTGTGGAGTAGAGAAGATCATCCACCCCGGGTTGACAATCCGGGTCATCTGGCTCTGGTGGTGGCACCTCAGGTGGGAGGTTATAAGTTCACGAAGGTACTCATGGATGGAGGGAGTAGTATCAATATCCTTTATTATGAAACTTTCCGTCGCATGGGGTTAACAAATAAAAATCTTAAACCGTCCAATACGGTGTTCCATGGTGTGGTGCCTGGTAAGTCGGCACATCCTGTTGGTAAGATAGCTCTGGAGGTGGCTTTTGGAGATGAGCATGACTCGAGATCAGAAACCTTGACCTTTGAAGTGGTGAAAATCAGCAGCCCGTATCATGCCCTATTTGGACGGCTAGCTTATGCTAAGTTTATGGCACGGCCTTGTTATGTCTATCTACAGCTCAAGATGCCGGGTCACAAGGGAACTATAACCGTGCATGGAAGCCGCAAGATTGCTCTGGAGTGTGAAGAAGGTGATGCGGCTTATGCTGAGTCGGCTTGTGCAACAGAAGAGTTGAAGTTTTACAAGGACAATGTTGATCCGGCAGATATGTCTTCGTTGAAGAAACCAACTACAGAGCATGATCCGGCCCTGAAGTTTAAATCGGCTGATGAGACTAAGCTTGTTGACTTCGTGCCTGGCAATTCGTCCAAGCAGTTTAGCATCAGCGCTAACTTGGATCCGAAATAGGAAAGCGCGCTCATCGAGTTCATCCGTGAGAATCGGGACATCTTTGCATGGAAGCCTTCTGACATGCCAGGTGTACCAAGAGAACTCGCTGAGCACACTCTCAATGTTGATCCCAATTATAAACCGGTCAAGCAGTTTCTCCGCCGGTTTAATGAAGAAAGGCGCAAAGCTATTGGAGAAGAAGTAGCCAGGCTCTTGACGGCTGGATTTATCGTTGAAGTATTCCATCCTGAGTGGTTGGCTAATCCAGTGCTGGTCCTCAAGAAGAATGGCACTTGGCGTATGTGTGTGGATTACACAGACCTCAACAAAGCTTGTCCAGTAGATCCTTTTGCCCTTCCCGTATTGATCAAATTATTGATGCTACGGCGGGTTGCGAGCGTTTAAGCTTTTTGGATGCATATTCTGGTTATCATCAGATCAAAATGGCAGTTAAGGACCAGGAGAAGACGGCCTTCATAACTCCCTTTGGAGCCTTCTGCTATGTGTCCATGCCCTTTGGGCTCAAGAGTGCCCAGGCGATTTATCAACGGTGTGTGCAGAATTGTCTGCATAAACAGATCGGCCGCAATGTTCATGCCTATGTGGATGATATTGTGGTAAAATCAAGGAAGAAGGAGACATTGATTAATGACTTGAAGGAAACCTTTGATAACCTGCGGGTTTATAAAATGATGCTTAATCCGGCCAAGTGTGTCTTTGGTGTACCTGCAGGCAAGCTCTTGGGCTTTTTGGTGTCTAACAGGGGCATTGAAGCTAATCCGGAAAAGATCAAAGCCATCACCTCCTTGGCTAAACCGAAGTGTATCAATGATGTTCAATGCCTGGCAGGCCGGATTGCCGCGTTGAGCCGGTTTGTCAGTCGCCTTGGCGAGAAGGCCATCCTTTATATCAAATGCTGAAGAAAATGGATAACTTCGTCTGGAGTGACGCCGCTAATGAAGCATTTGAGGACTTAAAGCGGCAGCTGGCTAATCCGCCGATTCTCGCTGCTCCAGTGGACAAAGAACCATTGTTGCTATATGTGGCAGCTAATGCTCGGGCTGTTAGTGTGGCTATCGTGGTGGAGCGCAAGGAGGCAAGAAAGGAATATCTGGTTCAGCGGTCGGTTTACTATATCAGTGAGGTACTTGTTGAGTCCAAGTAGAGGTACCCGCATTGGCAAAAATTGGTGTATGGGGTTTTCATGGCAAGCCGGAAGCTTAAGCAGTATTTCCAAGGTCATCCCATCATGGTGGTCAGCTCCGCTCCTTTGGGGGATATCATCCAGAACAGGGAAACAACTGGTCGGATTGCTAAGTGGGCTATCGAGCTCGGGCCTCACGGGTTGAAATACATACCCCGAACGGCGATCAAATCTCAGGCACTTGTGGATTTCATCAATGATTGGACAGAATTACAAGCGCCAGAGGAGAAGCCGGATCACACTTATTGGACTATTCATTTTGATGGGTCCAGGCAATTGGAGGGCTCGGGGGCCGGAGTCGTATTAACTTCCCCATGAGGTGATAAGTTTTGTTATGTTCTCCGTTTAATGTTCCCTTGCACTAACAATGCAGCTGAATATGAGGCTTTACTCCATGGTCTTCGGATGGCTAAGGAGATGAACCTAAGCCGAGTTAAGTGCTTCGGTGACTCGGATCTGGTGGCTCAACAAGTGTCCGACACTTGGGATTCCAAGGACCCACTAATGGTAGCATATCGTCGTGAGGTGGATATTGTTGCAGGTCACTTTAATGGTTATCAGGTGGATCATGTGGACCGGCGGAAGAATGAGGCGGCGGACGCTTTAAGCCGCCTGGGTTCCCAACGTAAACCGGTTCCACCTAATGTCTTCCTGGATGTTTTGCATATTCCGTCCGTCAAGCTCCCTGGTGAAGAGGATTTGGCTGTTCCTGATCCGGAGGCTTAGTTGGTGGCGGCTCTTCATGTTATCCCGGATTGGACGGTTCCATATCTGTCGTATATAAACCGGGGCGAGTTACCAGAGGATGAAACTTTGGCCAGGCAGATAACCCGGCGGTCCAAGTCCATGACTATTATCAATGGAGAGTTACATCATTGCAGTGTGACAGGGGCGTTTCAACGCTGTGTGTCTCCTGAGGAAGGCCGTGAAATTTTGCGTGAGATCCACGAAGGAGATTGTGGTCACCACGCCGGTTCAAAATCTTTGGTGGCCAGGGCGTTTCGTCATGGTTTCTATTGCTTAACAGCTCATGCTGATGCCGAGGACTTGGTCAAAAGATGTGATGGCTGTCAAAAATTCTCAAGGCGCGCTCATGTACCAGCTCAAGAATTGAGGATGATTCCAATCACCTGGCCATTTGCAACTTGGGGGCTGGATATGGTTGGGCCTTTCAAGAGGTCCAAGGACACGAAGACCCACCTTTTGGTGGCGGTTGATAAGTTTACGAAGTGGGTGGAGGCAGAGCCAGTTAGTAAGTGTGACGCAGCCACAGCGGTTCAATTCATCAAAAAGGTGATCTTCCAGTTTGGCTTTCCACACAGCATTATAATAGACAATGGTACCAATCTGTCAAAGGATGCCATGAAGGAGTTCTGTCAACATGAGAACATCTGGCTTGACGTGGCATCAGTGGCTCACCCCCAGTCCAATGGTCAAGCGGAGAGGGCCAATCAAGAGATCTTGAGAGGTATCAAACCCCGGCTTATGGTTCCTTTGCAACGGACGCCGGGTTGTTGGGTTGAGGAGTTACCTTCTGTGTTGTGGAGCATCAATACCACACGCAACAGGTCGACAGGGTACACACCATTCTTCATGGTTTATGGAGCGGAAGCAGTTCTTCCTAGTGACATCCGTCATGACTCGCCTCGTGTAGCGGCATATGTTGAAGCTGACAACGAGAAGGCACGGCAGGAAGCTCTTGACCTGTAAGATGAGGAACGTGACATGGCGGCAGCCCGTTCGGCAATTTATCAGCAAGATCTGCGTCACTATCATAGCCGCCGGGTTAGAACCAGAACCTTTCAAGAAGGTGATTTGGTGCTTCGGCTCATCCAGGATCAGACGGATATGCACAAGCTATCCCCCCCTTGGGAAGGACCCTTTGTGGTCAGCAAGAATCTACACAACGGGTCGTACTACCTAATCTATGTTCGAGGGCGCAAAGACTCTCGTAAATCGGAGGAGGAGACCAACCGGCCGTGGAATATTGCTCATCTTCGGCCTTACTATACTTGAGCTATAGGCTCTGCTTATGTGCATATTATGACATTGTATATATTATGATCAATATAATAAACCGGAACCTCAGCTAAAGCGGGGTATCTGTTGTTTTTCTTACATCATGTGTGGTTACATGGAGCTTACAAAGCGGCGTCCGGTTTACCCCTTGATTTAGCTTCTCAAAGCTTCATATTAGATCACTTGGGGGCTTGGTCGTATCCGAACCATAGCTACACCTCTTGATCGGCGCAATGCCACAGCATCACTTGGGGGCTTGGTCATATCCGAACCATAGCTACACCTCTTGACCGGCGCAATGCTACAGCATCACTTGGGGGCTTGGTCGTATCCGAACCATAGCTACACCTCTTGATCGGCGCAATGCCACAGCATTACTTGGGGGCTTGGTCGTATCCGAACCATAGCTACACCTCTTGATCGGCGCAATGCCACAGCATCACTTGGGGGCTTGGTCGTATCCGAACCACAGTCACACCTCTTGATCGGCTCAAAGCCACATCAATCCGGGCCAAAGAGAGTGTTGTAAAACAACAGCTCAAACATAGGCACCCACTAAGCACAGCTCACAATGTTGTTTGGAGATTTTTTGCTGTCGAATTTAGGGCCTGGCAGCCCGTGAAAAGCCTCGACTACAACGGTTTTATTTGCCTTTTGCTAAGTTTCTCTTTCTTTCGATAAGATTGGTGATGTTTCCAAACCGGTGTTTATCAACCCGGTTAGGCTGTCAACTACAAGTTGTCAGTACATGATCAAATTTCTGAAAGAGGTATTGAAGTTGATAAAGCTAAAGTTGATGCCATTGAAAAGATGCCGTGTCCCAAGGACATCAAAGGTATAAGAAGTTTCCTTGTTCATGCCAGTTTTTATAGAAGGTTCATTAAGGACTTCTCAAAAATTTCCTGGCCTCTGACTAATCTCTTACAAAAAGAAATTCATTTTGTCTTTAATGATGATTGTGTAGAAGCATTTGAAATACTTAAGAAAGCATTGATTTCTGCACCTATAGTTCAGCCACCTGATTGGAATCTACCCTTTGAAATTATGTGTGATGCTAGTGATTATGTTGTAGGTGTTGTTCTAGGACAAAGAGTTGATAAGAAATTAAATGTCATTCAATATGCTAGTAAAACTCTAGATAGTGCCCAGAGAAATTATGCTACCACTGAAAAAGAATTCTTAGCAGTTGTATTTGCTTGTGATAAGTTCAGACCTTATATTGTTGATTCTAAAGTAACTATTCACACTGATCATTCTGCTATTAAATATCTTATGGAAAAGAAAGATGCTAAACCTAGACTTATTAGATGGGTTCTCCTACTACAAGAATTTGATTTGCATATTATTGATAGAAAGGGAGCTGAGAACCCCGTTGCAGACAACTTGTCTAGGTTAGAGAATGTTCTTGATGACCCACTACCTTTTGATGATAGCTTTCCAGATGAACAATTAGCTGTCATAAATGCTTCTCGTACTGCTCCATGGTATGCTGATTATGCTAATTACATTGTTGCTAAATTTATACCACCTAGTTTCACATACGAGCAAAAGAAAAAAAAACTATGATTTGAGGCATTACTTTTGGGATGACCCACACCTTTATAAAGAAGGAGTAGATGGTGTTATTAGACGTTGTATACTTGAGTATGAACAGGAACAGATCCTATGCAAGTGTCACTCCGAAGCTTATGGAGGACACCACGCTGGAGATAGAACTGCACATAAGGTATTGCAATCCGGTTTTTATTGGCCTGCTCTCTTCAAAGATGCCCGTAAGTTTGTCTTGTCTTGCGATGAATGCCAAAGAATCAGTAATATTAGTAGACGTCAAGAAATGCCTATGAATTATTCACTCGTTATTGAACCATTCTATGTTTGGGGCTTTGATTATATGGGGCCGTTTCCTTCCTCTAATGGGTATACACATATTTTAGTTGCTGTTGATTACATTACTAAGTGGGTAGAAGCTATTCCAACTAGTAGTGCTGATCATAACACCTCTATTAAGATGCTTAAAGAAGTTATTTTTCCGAGGTTTGGAGTCCCTAGATATTTAATGACTGATGGCGGTTCACATTTTATTCATGGTGCCTTTCGTAAAATGCTTGCTAAGTATGATGTTAATCATAGAATTGCATCCCCTTATCACCCATAGTCTAGTGGTCAAGTAGAATTGAGTAATAGAGAGCTCAAATTAATTTTGCAAAAGACTATTAATAGATCTAGAAAGAATTGGTCCAAGAAACATGATGATGCATTATGGGCCTATAGAACTGCATATAAAAATCCTATGGGTATGTCTCCATATAAAATGGTTTATGGGAAAGCATGTCACTTACCTCTCGAACTAGAACATAAGGCATATTGGGCCATTAAAGAGCTCAACTATGATTTCAAACTTGCCGGTGAGAGAGGTTATTTGACATTAGCTCACTTGATGAATGGAGAACCCAATCCTATGAGAATGCCAAACTGTTTAAAGAAAAAGTTAAAAGATGGCATGACAAAAGGATACAAAAGCGTGAGTTTAATGTAGGTGATTATGTGTTGCTATTCAACTCTCGTTTAAGATTTTTTGCAGGAAAACATCTCTCTAAATGGGAAGGTCCTTACGTTATCGAGGAGGTCTATCGTTCCAGTGCCATAAAAATCAACAACTTCGAAGGCACAAATCCGAAGGTGGTGAACGGTCAAAGAATCAAACATTATATCTCAGGTAATCCCATAAATGTTGAAACTAATATTATTGAAACCGTAACCCTAGAGGAATACATAAGGGACACTTTCCAAAACGTTTCAGACTCCGAGAATGAATAGGTATGTGGTACGGTAAGTAAACCGACTCCAAAACAGTTCTAATGGCAATTTTTCTCCGTTTTGGAATATTTAAGAAAATGGGAAAATAAGAAGTAGTCCGGGAAGGACACGAGACTTCCACGAGGGTGGAGGCCACGCCCTACCCCCCTGGGCGCCCCCCTGCCTTGTGGGCACCTCGTGTGCTCTCCGGACTCTGTTTTCTTGCACGATACTTCTTTGGTCGGTAAAAATTCATTATATAATCTCCCGAAGGTTTTGGCCACCGTATCACGCAATTATCCTCTGTTTTTGTTTTGAGTCGTTTTCTATCAGGGTTGTCAAGGCTAGGCATCAGGTCGTCCCCCTCCTCCAACAATGGTGACAACGATGCTTGGCTAATGAAGATAGAGCTGAAGAGGGAAGAACCCATGGAGATCAACAAGGATGAAGGGATCAAGAAGGCCACAGAGGACCAAGTTCCGGCAGCAGAAGACATCCTTCAACTTGATCACAATCTTCTGTGATATCGAAGCTTTCAAGATGATTGAGTTAGCTCGTATACAAAACAAGTATCTCACACGTGAAAATATTTTGTTGAAGGAGCATATCATCGCACTCAAGGGCATTATCCGCAAATTGGAGGACCTCCTACGCTCGATGTGCGACTATCCATCATCACCTCCATCTCCTTCACCAGCAAAAGAGACATAATCACATGGGTATGGGCACTCCCCTTTGCAACTGCCAAGCTTGGGGTAGGTGCCCCGGTATCGTATCACCATCACACTCCTATCTTTACCGTTTTTCTTAGTTTGATCCTTTTGGTAATATCTTGATCTAGTAGAGTAAAGTTTTAGTATGATTTAGTTTTGAGTTTTGCTTTATGATCCTTCTTTGTAATCGAGTCTGTGAGCTATATATAATAAAGATTAGTGTTGGGTCAAGGGCTTGATTATCTTGGTATGATCGTGAGGAAATTAAAGAAAAAGAAAGAATAAAAAGAATAAAATGGATCATATTAATCTTATGGAGAGTAATGACTTCACATATAAAGAGTATGATGATTAAAAGGTGTTGAGAGTTGACAAACATAGTTTTGTTCATCATTGCAATTAATAGGAAGTAATAAAGAAAGAGAGGTCCCACATATAAATATACTATCTTGGACATCTTTTATGATTGTGAGCACTCATTAAAGTATGACATGCTAAAGAGTTGATGTTGGACAAGGAAGACAACATAATGGGTTATGTTTTCTTATATCTGAAATAAAGTATATTGTCATGGATCATCCAACATGTTGAGCTTGCTTTTCCCTCTCATCCTAGCCAAATTCTTTGCACCAAGTAGAGATACTACTTGTGCTTCCGAATATCCTTAAACCCAGTTTTGCCATGAGATTCCACCATATCTACCTATGGATTGAGTAAGATCCTTCAAGTAAGTTCTCATGTTGCTTGCAATAAAAATTGCTCTCTAAATATGTATGACTTATTAGTGTGGAGAAATAAACTTTATACGATCTTGTGATATGGAAGCAATAAAAGCGACGGACTGCATAATAAAAGTTCATATCACAAGTGGCAATATAAAGTGACGTTCTTTTGCATTAAGATTTCATGCATCCAACCATAAAGCACATGACAACCTCTGCTTCCCTCTGCGAAGGGCCTATCTTTTACTTTTACCTTATGCAAGAGTCATGGTGATCTTCACCTTTCCTTTTTACATTTTATCCTTTGGCAAGCACATTGTGTTGGAAAGATCCTGGTATATATATCCAATTGGATGTAAGTTAGCATGAATTATTATTGTTGACATTACCCTTGAGGTAAAAGGTTGGGAGGCAACCCTATAAGCCCCTATCTTTCTCTGTGTCCGATTAAAACTCCATAACCACAAGTATTGCGTGAGTGTTAGCAATTGTGAAAGACTAAATGATAGTTGAGTATGTGGACTTGCTGAAAAGCTCTTACATAGACTCTTTCCGATGTTATGATAAATTGCAATTGCTTCAATGACTGAGATCATAGTTTGTTAGTTCTCAATGAAGTTTCTGATTCATACTTGACATTGTGAATAGATTATTACTTGAGCATAAGAAATCATATGACAATATCCATATATGTTGCTGTTACAAGAATGATCATGATGCCCTCATGTCCGTATTTTATTTTATCGACACCTCTATCTCTAAACATGTGGGCATATTTATCGTTATCGGCTTACGCTTGAGGACAAGCGAGGTCTAAGCTTGGGGGAGTTGATACGTCCATTTTGCATCATGCTTTTATATTGATATTTATTGCATTATGGGCTGCTATTACACGTTATGTTACAATACTTATCCCTATTCTCTCTTATTTTACAAGGTTTACATGAAGAGGGAGAATGCCGACAGCTGGAATTCTAGGCTGGAAAAGGAGCAAATATTAGAGACCTATTCTGCACAGCTCCAAAAGTCCTGAAGCTTCACGGAAGTCATTTTTGGAATTAATAAAAAATACTGAGCAGAGAAAATACCAGAGGGGGCCACACCCTGGCCACGAGGGTGGGAGGCGCGCCCTACCCCCTGGGCGTGCCCCCTGCCTCGTGGGCCCCCTAGCAGGCCTCCGGTGCGCATCTTCTGCTATATGAAGTCTTTCGTCCGAGAAAAAACCATAAGCAAGCTTTTGGGAAGAACCTCCGTCGCCACGAGGCAGAACCTTGGCGGAACAAATCTAGGGCTCCGGCAGAGCTGTTCTGCCGGGGAAACTTCCCTCCGGGAGGGGGAAATCATTGCCATCGTCATCACCAACGATCCTCTCATCGGGAGGGGGTCAATCTCCATCAACATCTTCACCAGCACCATCTCCTCTCAAACCCTAGTTCATCTCTTGTATCCAATCTTTGTCCCAAAGCCTCAGATTGGTACCTGTGGGTTGCTAGTAGTTTTGATTACTTCTTGTAGTTGATGCTAGTTGGTTTATTTGGTGGAAGATCATATGTTCAGATACTATATGCATATTCATACTCCTCTGATTATGAACATGAATATGATTTGTGAGTAGTTACGTTTGTTCCTGAGGACATGGGAGAAGTCTTGCTATAAGTAGTCATGTGAATTTGCTATTCGTTCGATATTTTGATGAGATGTATGTTGTCTTTCCTCTAGTGGTGTTATGTGAACGTCGGCTACATGACACTTCACCATTATTTGGGCCTAGAGGAAGGCATTGGGAAGTAATAACTAGATGATGGGTTGCTAGAGTAACAGAAGCTTAAACCCTCATTTATGAGTTGCTTCGTAAGGGGCTGATTTGGTTCCATATGTTTCATGCTATGGTTAGGTTTACCTTAATACTTCTTTTGTAGTTGGGGACGCTTGCAATAGGGGTTAATCATAAGTGGAATGCTTGTCCAAGTAAGGACAGCACCCAAGCACCGGTCCACCCACATACCAAATTATCAAAGTAACGAACGTGAATCATATGAACGTGATGAAAACTAGCTTGACGATAATTCCCATGTGTCCTCGGGAGCGCTCTTCTCTATATAAGAGTTTGTCCAGGCTTGTCCTTTGCTACAAAAATGATTGGGCCATCTTGCTGCACCTTATTTACTTTCTTTACTTGTTACCCATTACAAATTACCTTATCACAAAACTATCTGTTACCTATAATTTTAGTGCTTGTAGAGAATACCTTGCTGAAAACCGCTTATCATTTCCTTCTGCTCCTCGTTGGGTTCGACACTCTTACTTATCGAAAGGACTACGATAGATCCCCTATACTTGTGGGTCATCATGCATGATGTAGATGTTCGTTTAATTCTTATAGTTCATCTCATCCAAAATCAATTAGTTTTATAAAAACTATTTTAAGATGCATGGAATTGTGCATTGTAAAGGTAAAAACAAAAAGTGACAATTCATTTAGAAAAAAAAAGTTTGGGCAATTAAGATATGAAAGATTCTAGAGAACAAAGGAGAAGTGCTTGTGTTTCGAGGTTTGTGCATTATGCTTAAGTTCAACCATGGTGTCTTCTAGATTGTACATGTTGCAGAATCTGGTGGAATGTAGATGATATCCAACGGGCAGTAGTGCTCGGATTTGCCATCTCTGTACCGTCGAATTGGCTTCATCCAACGAGCAACTTCCAAATTATTCGCACACTATATAGGTGTATAGATGTATAGACATATATAGATGTGTCCCATGCTAGAGAAAATAAAGTTTGAGCGCATGCATGGGACGACCACCCTGCCCCCTGCCGCCGCCTCGAAGTTGGCAAATTGACATCATAGGTATTGAACCAGGCTTGCGGTCGGGTACGGTGTTCGGTTTGTAATGTAGTTGGCGTGGCCCATCGAAGTTGTGCATTTGGGATTTAAACACATCATACACCATCGTACCCATACATATTTTCGGGCCACATGCAGTGTATACGGGGTCTTCTGATCGACCACATCTCCCTTGTGCAGTTTTTTGTGACGACACGGATATCTGTGGGCTCCCCGATTGTGTATATATCGTCCCTTTGACCGATAATGAGGGGTATGTGTGTTGGCCATGAATGGATTCCTCCTAGTTCGTGTTAGGGCCGGTCGCCGTCAAATCTCGGTCAACCAAAGCTCGAGCTCATGCGTTGTCGGGATTCCCTCCCAGATGCTCGGGTTGCTGGGTTCGACCTACATCAAACCCTGCGTACATACCTCGTCCTTAACTACCTTGCCTTCATGGTTGTTGTCTGTATCAAGAGGTAGGCACCACATCTAAATTGTACATTATTCTATATTGAAAACACACATCACCCCTTCCCAACGTACACCATTTTGGGCCGCATGCAAGAGGTGTTAGTTTTGTGGTCCCTCTCGTGCGATTTATATGATGGTTCAATCTATTGGCCCAAGCGGTTTATCGACAACAACAACTGTCATTTGACCAAACGAAAGATTCATTGGTACGACATTATGTCATTATATATATATCCTAACTAGGTGGTTGTTAGGGTGCTTTTGGGTTTGCGAGGCAGGTGCCACCAAAGTTATGCATTGTGTATTTAAAGTTTTAAACATCCCCAATATTCATACATATATTTGGCCACTTCCAGGTGGTTCTTGACTTCTGGCCCCTCTCATCGATCTTCAACAACACGCCCAACCGTGGGCCCGCGGGGTCAAAGTTGCCTTTTTCACTCATATATATTTGGGCCACATGTTGGTGTTGCTGTCTTTTGACCCTCTCTAACGTTATTTTTTGCTGCAAAGACTCTGATGACCCTCAACGGACACGGGGTATAATATCTTAATCGTGTGCGATACAAGTGCGATGTAAATCACCACGACAGCGCAAGCGCGAGCAAATTAAGGTGGAGGTACTGGCTCAACCGTGTGCGATGCAAGTGCGCTGAAATCACCACGACCGTGCAAGCGCGAGCAAAGGGTGGAGGTACTGCCTCAACCGTGTGCGATGCAAGTGCGCTGAAATCACCACGACCACGCAAGCGCGAGCAAATTAAGGTGGAGGTACTGGCTCAACCGTGTGCAATGCAAGTGCGCTGAAATCACCACGACCGCGCAAAGTGTGCTGAAATCACCACGACCGCGCAAGCGCGAGCAAAGGGT
This sequence comes from Triticum aestivum, assembly GCF_018294505.1. Classification (NCBI taxonomy): domain Eukaryota; kingdom Viridiplantae; phylum Streptophyta; class Magnoliopsida; order Poales; family Poaceae; genus Triticum; species Triticum aestivum. The sequence continues at coordinate 297,155,891 of NC_057805.1, read as the reverse complement.
GGAGGTACTGGCTTAACCATGTGCGATGCAAGTGCATTGTAAAACCACCACTTGTGCAAGTTAAAGGCGGGTAAGTTTATTTGGAAATTAGGACAAACCGTGTGCGATAGACTAGCTAGCTAGAAATATAAAAAACAAACTACCCGCCTTGAGTGTTGCAAAAATCGGCGGATCCGCGCCACTTTTCCTTATTATCATACACGCATATTGTTATTGGACCGTGCGCGATCTTGGGCACTCCCGCCCTGCATCAATTCCTTTACCCAAATTTTAGTAGCCGCCATACTTCAACCGTCACCCACACTCCTCCAGCACTGACCTTATAGTAAAATTGCAGTAGCCGAGGCATTTGAACCGTCGCCCTCCCTCGTCCACCACCATCTCCACCCACCATTACTAAAATTTTCAGTAGCTGCAGCATATCCTCAAACACCACCCCCCACTCCACAGTCCCCCACCCGCCCCCTCCCCCTCGAACCCTAGCTCACGGCCGCCGCCGGCGCCGCCGCCAACCCTACCGGTCTGCCCGTTCCTCCTAGCTTAGATAATAAAGTTCAGGTTACCCAGCGATTCCCATACTGCCACCCCACTCCCTTGAGTTTTTAGATGAGGCATGTGGTGTCCCTCCCCGCCAGATCCACATCCCCTACTCCAGAATGTCGCAGCCAAAGCTCGACCACGTATCCCGGGGAGCCCGACGAGCGTTCGGCCAAGAACAGGTTTATCATGGCCTCTCCGGCGGATGTTGGAAAGGTGGCCGCCGTTCGCCCCGACTTGTCGATCCCGGAGCAACACGTCGCCGCGGAAGCCGGCGAAGACGTTGACTACGTTGCCATGCCGAAGGCTTCATGTCAGCAGGCTAGCGTATTACTATATCTCGGGAAAGCTGGCTACGACATCAAGCTCGTCCACACCGACGGCTTCACGCGGGCCATTTCACAGGTTAAGTGGTCCATCCCCAACCCCTCTGGTTCAACCGCCGTCGATCTCTTCGACGGCCCTGCCGCTGATCTCCTCCGCCAAGCGGTCAAGGATTTGCGAGCTTTATACGCCATCGAGCCCATTTTGTCACTTCTGAAGGACACGTTCTACGGCGGCGGCTTGGGATCCTCAATTGCCAAGTCAGATCTCATCGACCACGACCACGAGGAGGGCACCCACGAAGGTTCTTCCAAGGTGAAACAGCCCATCTGTGACATCAGAGAGTGCACCATGGGTCTGTGCTCTTCCAACTGGAAGGATCCCGTCCATGAAATGTGAGGCAACATTCTAGTAGCAAATCTTACCTTTTCTAGCTTGCCAACCTGTACCCTTTGTTGTAGTAGCATTTGTCGTGCGGTGCTTTAACTGTGCCATGTTTAATTATTTTAGTTATGCAAAAATGTATTGTTCAATAGGTCTATGTGATGTTTAAGTATGAATTGTCCACTTTAGTTTCACGAATGGCTATATTTGGTTGTTTATAGTGAGTAGATGCCTTGTTTATCTGTATTTGGTTTTTAGGTTGGTTAGAGTGAGCATTTTTTCAGTTATCGAGCATATGCCTTGTTTATCTGTATTTGGTTCTTAGTTTTGTTGCAGTGAGTATTTGTCCAGTTATCAAGCAGATGCCTTGTTTATCTGTATTTGGTTGTTAGGTTGCTTTTTTTAGCATTTGTCCAGTTATCAAGCAGATGCCTTGTTTATCTGTATTTGGTTGTTAGGTTTGCTTTTTTAGCATTTGTCCAGTTATCAAGCAGATGCCTTGTTTATCTTTATCTGCTTGTTAGGTTGGTTGCAGTGAGCATTTGTCCAGTTTTCAAGCATATGCCCTGTTTATCTGTATTTTCTTGTTAGGTTGGTTGCAGTGAGACTCTGTCCAGTTTTCAATGGCTATATTTGATTGTTATACTGGTCATTTATGCCTTGTTTATTTCAGTCATTCACAATGTGTTGTTCATTATGTGCAAGTCAGAACTGTGCCGCTCGACTACATCAATACCAGTTTGAACGTCTATATTTGGTTCCAGTTATTCCTGGTGTAGTTAACACATGCCCTTTATTTCAGTTTTACACATTTATCCAGTGTGATGTTTAAGCATTGCCTACGTTATATTAATTTTCAACAATACCAGTTTGAATTGCAATATTTGATGGCTGTTAAGCCTGCTATCGGTAACATTGCCTTCCATTTTATATCTGCTTTAACAGCATGCTGAAACCAACACATTCAAGCTATCATTTGGAGATGATGTTGTTACCTTTGCTATATTTCTTTGATGTTAAGATTGCTGTACTTATCATGCCTTTCCACTACTTATGCAGGACAACAACGGGAGTGGCCACCATTTTCCGCCGAGGTTAGCTTCATCCCTCGGCTTGTACTCCCCCCGTCATTCCATAATGTAGTGCATATAGATCCAGACCTGGACACTAGTTAGCTTCTAATATTGACTTGTTCCTTGTAGGTACATATGCCCTTGGCAAGGATCCACGCATCGACCCTTTTTGCATATGGGGCAATGAGATATTGATGAACAAACATCAAGTGAGGAAACTGATAAGGATTATTAGCAAAAAGATACGAATGGTGGCAAGCAAATTATTTGTTTATGCTCTATCCAACACAACAGTGAGCTGTAGGATAGTAACTACAAACTCTGCAGCCTTCTCTTTTTACTGCCCATAATGAGTTGTTAGACAACAACGTCTGAATCTTTTTCGTTCCCAGTGGTTCCCGAAGCAGTTCACTCAAGATTACCTCGCAAAGTACATGATTGGAGGACACGCAATGAAGGTTAAACTATTTCATCCAGACTACAATGAGCATCGAGAAGTCCTAATGCAGACAGTGAAGGATGGACGGGCAGCCATCACAAGGGGTTGGCCTAGAGTCGTGCGCGCATTACGCGTGGAGGAGGGCACAATATGGGCATTCCGCTTCACTTTCTCCAGCAACCAGAATGTCTTCCGCCTCTCTCTTTACAGTCTTTAGTACAACTTTGGTTCGTCATTCTTTACTTGGTGCTTCTGTAGTTCTTCAGTATATGTACCTGTGCATCGAATTATGGATTCGTGGTTGAACCTATATTTGTAATAAACATGGTTGGATATGAAATAGGTGATTGCCTACTTTCAAATTCAAAACATGTGATTTTTAAATTAGGGATTACACTGCACACGGTTTGCGAAAGTGAAACGTCTGCGATATACGTGGAGATTAGAAACGTTTCTAGGATCCACTAGGTGTGCGATCAATCTCCACTGCACACACGAATTTCTCTTGAAAACGGTTTGCATTAGGCCACCTTGCGCAAACGTTTACCACATAAAAACTGTGTGTGATGGACAGCCTTTGCCACACAGTTTCTTCTACGCACCGTGTGTGATGCATTCAATAATGCAAACGATAAAATTATTAATATCGTGTGCAATGGCAACGCTATCACAAACGATTTAACGGGAAAAATTGTGTGTGATGTACTTATGAACCGAAACGTTTTCCTTGGAGCGACTGTGTGGGTTGTACATACGAACGGAAATGTTTAGCGGGGACTGACTGTGTGGGATGTACTTGCGACCAGAAACAATTTCGCCGAATAATTGTATTTTTTTAGCTCTACTGTACGTATTTCCGTATTTGAGCTCTCGCCGGTCGCACATGACCTCATTTTGCCGAGCGTGTGTGCCAGGAGGGCATATCCCTGACGGTTTCTGGGTCGTGTGGGAAGGACCCCCCCTATCGCCCACACTCACTTGGTGACGGTTCCAGATGTCGTCGCGGAAAGGGGTTAAAAACCGTTTGTTTAGGACCGATGCACACCAGTGAAAAGTCCATATGTCCATGCTACAAAAGATAAGAATATGTGATGAACATGTTAGGCAGCATTCCACATCAAAAATTCTATTGTTATCATTTACCTACTCGACGATGAGTAGGAATTAGGCTTGGGGATGCTGATACATCTCCATCGCATCTATAATTTTTGCTTGTTTCATGTTGTTGTATTATCATTCTTGAATGTTTTACAATCATTTTATAGCAACTTTATATCATTTTTGGGGACTAACCTATTGACATAGTGCCCAGTGCCAGTTGCGGTTTTTGCTTGTTTTTTACTTCGCAGAATATCAGTACCAAACGGAGTCCAAACTGCAGCAAAACTTTTTGGAGAATTTTTCTGCACCAGAAGACGCCTATTGGGCTAAAGAAGTACCAAGGGGGGCTCCGAGGGGAGCACAACCCACCTGGGCATGCCTGGGGGCCCAGGTGCGCCCTGGTGTGTTGTGCCCACCTCGGCCGCCTCCCGCACCGCCTCTTTGCTCCATAAATACCCCAAAAATCCAAAAACCCTAGGGGAGTCGACGAAACACAATTCCAGCCGCCGCAAGTTCCAGAAACCATCAGATCCAATCTAGACACCATCATAGAGGGGTTCATCATCCTCATTGGCGCCGCCCCGATGATGCGTGAGTAATTGATTGTAGACCTACGGGTCCGTAGTTAGAAGCTAGATGGCTTCCTCTCTCTCTTTTGATTCTCAATACAATGGTCTCTTGGAGATCTATTTGTTGTAACTCTTTTTGCCGTGTGTTTGTTGGGATCCGATGAACTTTGAGGTTATGATCAGATCTATTTAATCCATGAAAGTTTTTTGAGTTTCTTTGATCTCTTATATGCATGATTACTTATAGCCTCATATTTCTTCTTCGAATCTTTGGTTTAATTAGGCCAACTAGATCGATTTTTCTTGCCATGGGAAGAGGTGCTTTGTGATGGGTTCGGTCGTGCTGTGTTCTTTCCCAGTGACAGAAGGGGTGGCAAGACACGTATTGATCGTTGCTATTATGGATAACAAGATGGGGTCTATTCCTAGATGAATAGATCTTGTCTACATCATGTGATCGTTCTTATTGCCTTACTCCATTTTTCCATGAACTTAATACACTAGATGCATGCTGGATAGCGGTCGATGTGTGAAGTAATAGTAGTAGATGCAGGCACGAGTCGGTCTAGTAATCTTGGATGTGATGCATATATAATGATCATCGTCTGAATATCGTCATAATTATTTGAAGTTATATCAATTGCCCAACAGTAATTTGTTTACCCGACGTATGCTATTTTCCTCGAGAGAAGCCACTAGTGAAATCTATGGCCCCCGGGTCTATTCTTTATCATATTTGCTTCGAGATCTATTTTTATTTGCTTTTGTTTTCAGATATATTATCCAAAAACCCAAAAATACCTTGCTACACTTTTTCTTTATTTATTTTATTTTCTTTTATCGAGAGATCTATTTACCCAAAATCATACAAACCAACCTATCTTTTACCGGAGAGGGATTGACAACCCCTCTTACGCGTCGGGTTGCAAGTATTTGTTCTCTGCGTGCAGGTACCATTTACATAGTGTTGCTTGGTTCTCCTACTGGTTCGATAACCTTGGTTTCATAACTAAGGGAAATACCTACCGTAGCTGTGCTGCATCATCCCTTCCTCTTCGGGGAAATACTGGCACGCACACGAGCCATCAATATGTCTCCAACGTATCTATAATTTTTTTTATTATTCCATGTTGTTATATTATCATTCTTGGATGTTTTACAATCATTCTATAGCAACTTTATATCATTTTTTGGGACTAACCTATTGACATAGTGCCCAGTGCTAGTCGTTGTTTTTTGCTTTTTTTTTCTTCGCAAAATATCAGTATCAAACGGAGTCCAAACGCAGCAAAACTTTTTGGAGACTTTTTCTGGACCAGAAGACACCCAGTGGACCAAAGAAGTACCAAAGAGGAGGCCCGAGGTGGGCACAACCCACCAGGGCGCGCTAGGAGGCCCAGGCACGCCCAGAGGGTTGTGCCCCCCTCGGTGACCTCCCGTACCGCCTCTTTGCCCTATAAATTTCCAAATATTCCAGAAACCCTAGGGGAGTCGATGAAACACAATTCCAGCCGCCGCAAGTTCCACAAACCACAGATCCAATCTAGACACCATCACGAAGGGGTTCATCATCGTCATTGGTGCCTCTCCGATGATGCGTGAGTAGTTCACCATAGACCTACGGGTCCGTAGGCAGTAGCTAGATGGCTTCTTCTCTCTTTTTGATTCTCAATACATTGGTCTCTTGGAGATCTATTTGGTGTAACACTTTTTGCGGCGTGTTTGTTGGGATCCGATGAACTTTGAGTTTATGATCAGATCTATATCCCTGAATATTATTTGAGTCTTCTTTGATCTCTTATATGCATGATTATTTATAGCCTCGTATTTCTTCTTCGAATCTTTGGTTTAGTTAGGCCAACTAGATCGATTTTTCTTGCCATGTGAAGAGGTGAGTTTTGATGGATTCGATCTTGCGGTGTTCTTTCCCAGTGACAGAAGGGGCAGCAAGACACGCATGTATCGTTGCTATTAAGGATAACAAGATGGGGGCTATTCCTACATGAATATATCTCGTTTACATAATGTCATCGTTCTTATTGCATTACTCCATTTCTCCATGAACTTAATACACTCGATGCATGATGGATAGCGGTCGATGTGTGGAGTAATAGTTGTAGATGCAGGCAGGAGTTGGTCTACTAATCTTGGACGTGATGCCTATATATTGATCATTGCCTTTGATATCGCCATAATTATTCGATGTTCTACCAATTGCCCAACAGTAATTTGTTTACCCACCATGTGTTATTTCTTGAGAGAAGCCACTAGTGAAATCTCCGGCCCCCGGGTCTATTCTTTATCATATTTGCTTTGAGATCTATTTTTATTTGCTTTTGTTTTCAGATCTATTATTCCAAAAGCCCAAAAATACCTTGCTGCACTTTTTAATTATTTATTTTATTTTGCGTTTTATCGAGATCTATTTATCCAATCTACCGCAAATTTTATCACGTCAACTTGACAATTTCTGGCGCCGTTACCCGAAGAGAGATTGACAACCGCTCATATGCCTTGGGTTGCAAGTATTTGTTCTTTGTGTGCAGGTACCGTTTACATAGTGTTGTTTGGTTCTCTTGCTGGATTGATACCTTGGTTTCAGAACTGAGGGAAATACCTACCGTAGCTATACTACATCATCCCTTCCTCTTTGGGGAAATCCGGCGCAGTTTCAAGCGACATCAATCAGTGTCGTGTTAAAATTTGGAATTATTCTTGGTTCGTTTGGCCTTTTTTATACATTAATTGAGTTTCTAGGCATTTAATGTGCATAGTTAAAATTTGAACTACAAGCACATGCTCTAGTGCACCGAAATGAGTTGAAAAATCATATATATATATATATATATATGTGTGTGTGTGTGTGTGTGTGTGTGTGTGTGTGTGTGTGTGTGTGTGTGTGTGTGTGTGTGTGTGTCCTTGGTTCAATGTTCAGGTCCCATGCAAGAAATGGGAATGAATTTAAAACACCTTAGCATTGTGGCTCGGCCGGAAACATTGAGATACTTGGTTTTTAAATTCCTGTAAATCCAAAAGTCGCCTAAAATCACGAAACTTGGCATGGTGTCATGAAATGGCGCCAATATGCTGTGGTAAAGTTTTTATCCAAATTTGGACAAGTTTTGGTGTAAGCTTCTTACAAAATTGAGCTTCTCTGAAGAAGCCTCATTGTTCCGAGAGGGGACGTGTCACCTCTGTGTGCGAAACGACATAGACCGCCTCTTCTGCCTTGATTTTTTTACAGAGGCAACATAGACCAATAGGAGTATCATGCTAATTTTTGAAATTAATCTCGATTGTCGGGCCTTTTTTATACATTAATTGAGTTTGATAGGCATTTAATGTGCATAATTCAAATCTGAACTACATGCACATGCTCCAGTGCACCAAAGCTAGTTGAAAAAGCATATGTGTGTCCTTGAGTGAATGTTTAGGTCCCATGCAAGAAATGAGAATGAATTTCAAACATCTGGGCATCGTGGCTCGACCGGAAACATTGAGAAACTTGGTTTTTAAATTCTTGTAAATCCAAAACTCGCCTGAAAATCATGAAACTTGGCATGGTCTCATGACATGGCACCAACATGATATGGTAAAATTTTCTTTCGATTTTGGGACAAGTTTTGGTATAAACTTCTTGCAAGTCGGAGCTTCTCTCTAGAGGGCTCATGGTTCTGAGAGGGGACCTGTCACCTCTGTGTGCGAAATGACATACGCTGCCTCTTCCCACCTTGATTTTTTTACAGAGGCAACATAGACCAATAGGAGTTCCATGCTAAATTTTGGAATTGTTCGGGCTTGTTATGCCTTTTTTATACATTATTTGAGTTTTCTAGGCATTTAATGTGCATAATTCAAATTTGAGCTACATGCACATGGTCCAATCCGCCAAGATGGACCGAAAAATCATATATGTGTCCTTGGGTGAATGTTTAGGTCCCATGCAAGAAATTGGAATGAATTTCAAACATCTAGGCGTCGTGGCTCGACCGGAAACATTGAGAAACTTGGTATTTAAATTCCTATAAATCCAAAACTCGCCTGAAAATCATGAAACTCAGCATGTTGCCTTCACATGGCACCAACATGTTGTCGTAAATTTTTTGTCCAATTTGCAAAGGCGCACACATTAACAACCAACAAAGTCATTTTGGAACAAGAGCTACCACGTTACAATTGGAAACACAACTATTATTGAAAGCGTGGGCGTTCTACTAACCATTTACGTGCCGCCACTCATCCCCTTTTTATTGGCTAGGAGGCGCCATGCAAGGTAGCTATTTGAGTACGGGAGGCGTGCGAGCAGACCCTTGTGCGTGCTTATCGGGAGGCGGCCCCTTTGACCTCCATCCGCTGCCCACATCTCTCCCAACTTCTACATTAATGGTGCCCGAGCCCCTTTTTATGGTGTGTTGATGTCTACTACACAACCTTTCGTCTCGTAGACTCGTGTTGGGCCTCCAAGCGCAGAGTTTTGTAGGACAGTAGAAAATTTCCCTCAAGTGGATGACCTAAGGTTTATCAATCCGTGGGAGGCATAGGATGAATATGGTCTCTCTCAAACAACCTTGCAACCAAATAAGAAAGAGTCTCTTCTGTCCCCAACACACCCAATACAACAGAAAATTGTATAGGTGCACTACTTCGGCGAAGAGATGGTGATAAAAGTGTAGTATGGATGGTAGAAATATATTTTTCTAATCTGAATAAAAAACAGCAAGGTAGAAAACAATAAAAGTGAGCACAAACGGTATTGCAATGCTTAAAAACAAGGCCTAGGGTTCTTACTTTCACTACTGCAAAACCTCTCAACAATGATAACAAAATTGGATCATATAACAATCCCGCGACATGCAACAAAGAATCACTCCAAAGTTCCTATCATGGAGAACATAAGAAGAAATTATTGTAGGTAGCAAACCACCTCCAAGTTATCCTTTCCGACCAATCTATTGAGTCGTCCCTATAAGTGTCACAAACAGCCCTAGAGTTCGTACTAAAATAACACCATATGAAAACACATCAATCAACCCTAATGTCACCTAGATACTCCAATGTCACCACAAGTATCCATGGGTCGATTATATGATATGCATCAAACAACTTCAGATTCATAATATTCAATCCAACACAAAGAACCTCAAAGAGTGCCCCAAGATTTCTACTGGAGAAACAAGGACGAAAACATGCATCAACCCTATGCATAGATTACCCCAATGTCACCTCGGGAATCTGCGAGTTGAGTGCCAAAACATACATCAAGTGAATCAATATGATACCCCATTGTCACCATGGGTATTCATACGCAAGACATACATCAATTGTTCTCAAATCCATAAAAGTATTCAATCCGATAATAACGAAATCTCAAAGGTAAAACTCAATTGATCACAAGAAGGTAGAGAGGGAAGAATACCATAAGATCAAACTATATTAACAAAGCTCGTGGTACATAAAGATCATGCCAAATCTAGAACACGAGAGAGAGAGAGAGAGAGAGAGAGAGATCAAACACATAGCTACTTCTACATACCCTCGGCCTCGAGGATGAAATACTCCCTCCTCATCATGGTGGCTGACGGGATGATGAAGATGGCCTCCGGTGATAATTTCCCCCTCCGGCAGGGTGCCGGAACGGTGTCCCGATTGAGTTTTCATGGATAAAGAGGCTTGCGGCAGCGGAACTTCTCATCTAGGGTTCTTTTGGGGGCTTTGGGTATTTATAGGAATTTTTGGCGTCGGTCTCACGTCAAGGGGGTCAACAAGACAGCGACAAGCTCGCTCCAAGCACCCTGAGGGTAGGGCGCGCCTAGCAAGCTTGTCATGCCCTCGTGGGTCTTCTAGTCCTCCCACGAAGCTTTGGGTGTCTCTTTTGGTCCACAAAAATTACTGTTAATTTTCTGCCCATTTCGAGAACTTTTATTTTCACACAAAAAACGACACCACGGTAGTTTTGCTGAAAACAGCGTCAGTTCGGGTTAGTTCTAATCAAATCATACCAAAACAATATGAAATTGTTGTAAGCATGGCACGAATGCTTCATAAATTATAGATATGTTCGAGATGTATCATGTGGTTATGTCTCACTCGACTAAGATTTAAGAGGGAGAAAAGAAAATTTTGCATGGATCTAGATGTAAGATCTGACGGACATATATAGCATCGACTGAGACTTATAGCAAGACTGATATAAATATAATGACGGTGGCACTGGATAATAATTGTCTTACATATTTAGGAAGATAATAAAAATTGCACATGCGGCAATGCCCGAAATACACAAGGGCAAAAGAAGAAGGAAGACGCAAACAATAATCTGGGTCGCTCTTCTCTACTATCTTGATGCATTGCTGTAGGGCATGGAGACTAGTTCCCGCGGCGAGCGGTGATGATCTCTTTCATGTCCTTAGTATGTTCTTTGGCAGCATCCATGGATTCCTCCACCAGCCTTTTGCGCTTGATGCAGAGCATGGCATTCTCGTCCATAAGTTTCTTGATGATGACGCCCGTCCTCTTCAACAAGGCAGTGGTCTCCTCGTGCTGCTTCGCCCTTCTAGCGATTTTCGCCCTCAGCAGGTCGTGCTCGGTGCGGATCTTCACCTTGTTCTCCCTTAGTCACCGGATGACGCCATAACATTAACAAATGAGGCATTCATCTTGTCCTGCAGCTTCGTCCAGCCAGAGATCCGTGATATGTTTCCAATGTATCAATAATTTATGAACCATTCATGCCATGTTTACAACAATTTTATATGGTTTTGGTATGATTTGAATGGAACTAACTCGGACTGACGCTATTTTCAGCAGAACTACAGTGGTGTTTTTTTTTGCAGAAATAGAAGTCCACGGAATTGGACGAAACTTTTTGACGATTTTTTTTGGAAGAAAAGAAAAATACTGGAGCAAAGAACCACTGGAGGGGGGCCTGCTGCCCACTAGGCACCAGGGTGCGCCACCCCCTGGCGTGCCCTGGTGGGTAGTGGGCCCCCTGAGGCCCATCTTCGCGTGAAACCGATGCCAAAAACTCCTATATATTCAAAAAACCGAAAGTTAACCTAGATCAGAAGTTTCGCCGCTGCAAGCCTATGTAGCCATGTAAAACCAATCTAGACCCTATTCTGGCACCCTGCCGGAGGGGGAAATCATCACCGAAGGCCATCTTCATCATCCCGGTGGCCACCATGATGATGAGGGAGTAGTCCACCCTCAGGGCTGAGGGTTTGTACCAGTAGCTATGTGTTTAATCTCTCTCTCTCTCTCTCGTGTTCTTGAATTGGCGCGATCTTGATGTATCATGAGCTTTGTTAATATAGTTGGATCATATGGTGTTTTCCCCTCTCTATCTTGTTGTGATGAATTGAGTTTTTCCTTTCAGATTTCGTTATTATCGGATTGAATACTTTTATGGATTTGAGAACACTTAATGTATGTCTTGCTATGAATACCCGTAGTGACAAAGGGGTATCATATTGATTTACTTGATGTATGTTTTGGCACTCAACTTGCAGATTCCCGAGGTGACATTGGGGTAATCTATGCATAGGGGTTGATGCACATTTTTGTCTTTTGTTTCTCCGTTAGAAATCTTGGGGCACTCTTTAAAGTTCTTTGTGCTGGATTGACTATTATGAATATGAAGTTGTTTGATGCATATCGTATAATCAACTCACGGATACTCGTGGTGAAATTGGAGTATCTAGGTGACATTAGAGTTGGTTGATTGTGTATCATATGCTGTTATTTTAGTACGAACACTTGGATAGATCGATTGGAAAGGATAACTTTGAGGTGGTTTCATACCCTACAAAAAATTTCGTCTTATGTTCTTCGCTAATAAGAACTTTGGAGTGATTCTTTACCGCACGTTGAGGGATTGCCATATGATCTAATTATGTTAGCATTGTTGAGAGATTGCACTAATGAAAGTACGAACCCCGGGCCCTGTTTTTGTAGCGACTTGACCCGAATGGATCGAAGTCTCTGTGCTTAAGTGTCATCCCTGGATCGGTATGCTGACACACACAATACTCGAGGAATTATAACAGAGTTCAATCACACACTTTATTACATCAAGGTCCTCAAAAGGGTATTTATTTCAATAATATGGCTAAAGGACATCTAAATAAAAATAACTGCGGAAGCATTGAAGGTAAATGAGTCCATCCAACTCCACGGCAAACTGAGTGTAGAACAACGACCTATCGCACCTTTAATCTTCGTCGGAAAAGTCTGCAACATGAGACGTTGCAGCCGTGTGGGTCAGCACATGGAATATGCTGGCAATTTCACACCATAGAATAATAATAAATGAAAAGACTATCTCTATATGCAAATTTAGCTGGTGGAGGCTCTAAGTTTTATTTTGCATAAAGCTAATTTTACCCTACAACAAAGGAATAAATTTTTTACTACTAAATTAAAATACCATTATTGAGAAGGTTCCTCCAACTCAATCCCAAAATTCCCAAGTTATTAGTAACACAATAATTTCATTAAATAGAGTGATGAGATCAACCAATAATTCACTTCTAGATACTCAAATTGTCCATAACCAGGTTTGCGCACTTTTCCCCACAAGACTCGACCGCCTCCATGATCAGAAGATCGAGACATAACCTTTCAGAAGCGTTTCCCCTTAACCCTGGGTAGACCGGTACACCTACTTTCCCCTACATCAGCTAGTCTACCACGGAAAGAGGTCACACAACTTACTCAACTATGCGAGAGCCCATAATGGCTTGTGGCTGCACACGGAAGTTTCTAGGCATAAAATATCTTATGATCCCTTTGAACCTGGGTGACGGACCTAGGGTAATCACACGGGTACTCCGGGATTCCCCTTGGGCAAGCACTGGTTACTCCAGGTGCCCCAAACAATCCACCCAGATGTGTATTAAAGTTGTCACCTTAGGTTATCTCAAAATTATTAAGTCTCGCAACTTGCATGGATCACACATACCAATCCCCGTCTACGAGCATGGCTCAGCAAGATATGATATAATGATTATTCCCGGTGTGATCAAAGGTCATAGGTTCCTACCACATGAACTACATAGCATAACCATATGTTCCCAATCCTACTCATGCAATCTTTGAGGGTGAAACTAATGCATAGTAAAAACTAGCTATTGAAAATTATGATCAAATTTCAACTTGCCTTGCTGACGTTCGTTGAACTCTAAAGATTCGTAGTAGCAAGCTTCGCACTCCGGATGATCTAGTGTAAGCAAGCAATAACATACATAAGCATACAAGCAAACATCCAAAAAGAAAACAAATAAAAGACTTCGAAAAACTCCAAAAACAACCAAATAAAGTTTCTGTACAGAACGTAATTTTTATAGTAGAAAAAATATGTGTGTTTGGGTTTAACAGAAAGTACACGATACGAGCTTCGATTTGCAAAAAGAATCACCTAAAACGGAGTTACAAAACTCGAGATACGGCCTAACGAAGTTTGAATTCAGATCTGTTTGAATTAAAATTTTAAAATTTCCAAAAATATTTTTCATTTGGTTCTCTGGATATATGGGATTTCTATGAAACCATAGGAAAAAGAATCAACTAAATCGGATCTATAGATTAAAAGATATGAATTTCCGAAGATTGGGCATTTTTCTGGAAATCAATTACGGGATTCAATATGAGCTGCCACGTGGCGTGCTGTGATTGGTGTATACCCCTTCAACTAAGAACACGTTTTGAAGGAATGGCTGGGTGCTCACCGTGAGGGTTCGCCGGAGTTGGGCGGAGCGGCGCGTATACGATGAACCGGAGTCGATGGAGTAGCGAACGGTGGAGATATGGTGAAGGAGAATTCTATGGACTCCGTAAGGATCTTAGGAGCTTCCTACTTCACTGGACAGAAGTGGCCTAAGTTTTGCACGGCGGTGGTGAGCCTTGGTCCTCGCGGTTCTGATGCTCCTTTTGCGAAATCGAGAGAGTAAAGGGCTCACAGAGATGCGCATCAACAAGGGGAAAAGAAAGGTGGAGGAGTTGGTGCTTGGGGTACCTCGGTCGTGACAGAATCCTCGTCGGACTTTGATTCTATTGTCGAGCTCCGGCGAGCCTCCCCCGGTGACCTCCAAAAAAAAACTCCAGCGAGCAATTGCTCATAGGAGAGATCGAAGTCGAGAGGGATTTTGAGCGTGATGATATAAAGGAGTGGGGTGTATCCATGGATGGTATTTATAGGTGCGAGGGGAGTCCTTACGAAGAGATCCATGACGACCTTAGTGCGGCCATTAATGGCTGTTTGTGCATGTACGTTTTGCGGATCCGTTCGACAAATTAATGTAATAATTGCTGAGTTTTTATTCCCTTAATGGATTCGTCATGATGTTCTCCGCATTTTTCGTGCAGACCCCGAAGTGAAACGGACAAGGAATTGAGTGTGAGGAGGAAAAGAAGAGAAGGAGGCAATGGCTGTTTCTGTTTTGTTCTAGCTCCAGATGAATGTACAGAGAAGGAAGAAGAAAGCCAGCACCTGCTATGGGCCTTCCTTGGGCCTTGACTGCCCACGTCTTTTTTAACTTTTTTACAGCAGCATTAAAGCACCAAAAATACAAATAAATATAAGTCTAAAAATGCCAGAAAAGTTCACATAATATTATGGTCTTATATATGACCTAGTGAACTTTTATCTGACCTAAAAGGCAAGTTCTTTAAAAAAATAAACTTTTTGCTATGCTAATAAAATAAATTGCAAATAAAACTCAACAAATATATTTTGGTTCCAAATTCGATTCCCAATATTTTCTTTTCTGATTTTGAAGAAGTCATTTTATCTTCTCTCTTTATTTTATTTTTGATATAATGGAAATGAATTTTTTGGTGAAACCAAATTTGATCCAAACTCCCAACTTCGAAAAAATTCAAAATTGGTTTTTAGGGAAACTTCCATCTCTCTCTTTTGGTCCTTGAGTTGCTCAAAGTTCCTTGGATCAAAAATCAAATAAAACAAATGGGGCAAAAATGCATAAATCATGGATGCATATGAATGATCTATTTATAAACATCCAAATTGAAAATTGGGATGTTACAAACCTACCCCCCTTAAGATGAATCTCGCCCTCGAGATTCGGGTTGGATAGCAAAAAGGTGTGCGTGGTCCTGTCGGAGATCTTCTTCTCGTTCCCAGGTGGCTTCTTCTTCGGTATGATGACTCCACTGAACCTTGCAAAACTTGATGACCTTGCTGCGGGTAACCCTGCTTGTAGTCTCGAGAATCTTGACGGGCTTCTCCTCATATGTCAGATCACTATCCAACTGTATGGCCTCCAGTGGCACTGTATCTCTTAGAGGAATATCGGCCATCTCTGCATGGCACTTCTTCAACTGGGAAACGTGAAACACATCATGAACTCCTGACAAGGCTTCTGGTAATTCCAACTTGTAGGCAACTTCACCCATGCGTTCTAAAACTCTATACGTCCCCACAAACCATGGTGCTAACTTTCCTTTGACTCCAAATCGTTTAACTCCTCGAAGTGGCGACACACGCAGATATGCTCTATCTCCGACTTCATAGGTTACCTCCTTGCGTTTAGTATCGGCATAACTCTTCTATTTGGATTGGGCTACCTTGAGTCTATCGCGGATCAGCTTGACTTTCTCCTCTGAATCTCTAATTAAATCTGGTCCGAATAATTTACGGTCTCCAACTTCATTCCACATCAATGGTGTCTTGCACCTCCTTCCGTACAAAGCTTCGAAAGGGGCCATTTTCAAACTAGCTTGATAGTTGTTGTTATATGAGAACTCTGCGTAAGGCAAATTATCATCCCAACTAGATCCATAATCTAGCGCACAAGCTCTCAACATGTCCTCCAGAATCTTATTGACTCTCTCGGTCTGCCCATCTGTCTGCGGATGAAAAGCTATACTGAACTCCAGCCTGGTACCCAAAGTTTCATGTAACTGATGCCAAAATTTTGAGGTAAATTGTGTTCCTCTATCTGATACGATGGTCCTCGGAACTCCATGCAGACATACGATCCTGGTCATGTATATCTTGGCTAACTTAGCACTTGTATATCTGGTTTTCACGGGGATGAAGTGAGCTACCTTAGTCAAGCGATCAACCACTACCCAAATAGAATCATAGCCTGATCGGGTCCTGGGTAATCCTGTAATGAAGTCCATGCCAAGCTTGTCCCACTTCCAATCTGGTATCGGCAAAGGCTGGAGTAATCCTGTTGGTTTCTGGTGCTCTGCCTTAACCCTCTGACATACATCGCAGACTGCGACATACTCGGCAATATCCTTCTTCATACCTGTCCACCAGAAACTTTCCTTCAAGTCCAAATACATTTTGGTGTTGCCTAGGTGTATCGAGTAAGGTGAATCATGAGCCTCCTGAAGAATCAACTTCCTGGTCTCTGGGTCATTTGGCACATAGATACGCTTCTCAAACCATAAGGTTCCATGTTCATCCTCACGAAATCCTTCTGCCTTTCCTTGGTTCATCATTTCCTTTATTTCTACAATTCCTTTGTCCAACTTCTGGGCTCCTCGGATCTTTCCTAACAAAGTGGATTGAATTTCCATTGCGGCAACAAAACCTCGTGGTACTATCTCCAATCGAAGATCTCTGAGATCATCAATTAACTCCTGAGGTAATCCTCCTGCTATGAGGGTATTAACATAGCTCTTGCGGCTCAATGCATCTGCCACAACATTGGCCTTTCCTGGGTGATAGTGCAATTTCATGTCATAATCCTTTATGAGCTCCAACCATTTTCTCTGCCTGAGGTTCAACTCCTTCTGCGTGAAGATGTATTTCAAACTCTTATGATCCGTGTAAACATCAGAACGATTTCCGATAAGAAAATGTCTCCAGGTCTTGAGTGCGTGCACTACGCTGCTAACTCCAAATCATGTGTGGTATAATTCTGCTCATGAGGTCGAAGCTGACGTGAGGCATATGAAACAACTCTTCCTTCTTGCATAAGAACACCTCCAAGTCCCTGACGAGAAGCGTCGTAATATACTTGGAAATCCTTGTGTATATTTGGAAGAATTAGCACTGGGGCTATGACCAAACGTTTCTTTAGCTCCTGGAAACTGTCCTCACATTCCTCGGTCCAATTAAACTTGGTGTCTTTCTTCAATAACTCTGTCATGGGCTTCGCGATCTTGGAGAAATTCTCAATAAACCTCCGGTAATATCCTGCAAGTCCAAGAAAACTGTGAATCTCTCCGACTGAGGTGGGTGCCTTCCATTCGGTGACGGCTTCAACCTTGGAGGGGTCTACTGCTATTCC
This sequence comes from Triticum aestivum, assembly GCF_018294505.1. Classification (NCBI taxonomy): domain Eukaryota; kingdom Viridiplantae; phylum Streptophyta; class Magnoliopsida; order Poales; family Poaceae; genus Triticum; species Triticum aestivum. Next base: position 297,138,199 of record NC_057805.1, on the reverse strand, counting down.
TTCTCCTGATATAACATGTCCAAGAAATCCGACTTCCTTCAACTAGAATTCGCACTTGCTGAACTTTGCGTATAACTGATGTTCCCTGAGCTTCTCAAGAACCAAGCGCAAATGTTCCTCGTGTTCTTCTTCATCCTTCGAGTAAATCAATATGTCATCAATGAATACCACAACAAACTTATCCAAGAACTCCATGAATACCTTATTCATCATACTCATAAAATAGGCAGGGGCATTAGTCAAACCAAAAGACATGACCGTGTACTCATAAAGCCCATATCTCGTGGTAAAGGCTGTCTTGGGTATATCCTTTTCTCGAATCTTCAACTGATGATATCCTGATCGAAGATCGATCTTGGAGAAAACTTTTGCTCCTTGTAGCTGGTCAAACAAATCATTGATCATCGGCAGAGGGTACTTGTTCTTGATCGTCACCTCATTCAGCGCACGATAATCTACCACCATTCTCAAGGATCCATCCTTCTTCTCAACTAGAAGCACTAGGGCTCCCCAAGGTGATGAATTCGGTCGAATATAACCTTTCTCCAATAATTCCTTAATCTGCTTCTTAATTTCCTCCAGATCATTTGCGGGCATCCGGTACGGTCTCTTGGATATCGGTCCTGTGCCTGGCAGTAGCTCAATCAAAAACTCAATGTCTCGATCCGGTGGCATGTCGGGCAATTCCTCTAGGAAAACATCAGGATAATCCTTCACAACTGGTACTTCCTCCTGAACAACTCCCGAAAGAGAATTCACTTGAGTCCTCCTTGGTGTATGCCTCGACACATACTTGATCCGTTTCCCCTCTTGGGTGGTGAGAAGAATCGACTTACGAGCACAATCAATGTTCCCTTCATACTTGGATAACCAGTCCATGCCTAGAATTACGTCCAATCCTTGTGATTCTAGGATGATGAGGTCTGTAGGGAAAACGTGTCTCCCTATGGTCAATGGCAACTGAAAACATCCCCGACTAGCCATATACTCTGCTCCTGGGGAACTCACTAACATTGGTGTTTTAAGGGCTACGGTCGGCAACTTAAACTTATCCACAAACCCCCTTGATATGAATGAATGCAATGCACCAGTGTCAAAAAGAACAAGGGCTGTAAATGAATTAATCAAGAACTTACCAACAACGACGTCAGGCTAGTCATAAACTTCCTCCACATTGACATGATTCACCTGGCCTCTGGTGAAAGGATTGGGATTCTTTCCAGAGCTTCCATTTCCATTCTCATTCTTCGTCTCGGGACACTCGGTGGCATAGTGTCCGGTCTTCCCGCACTTGAAGCAGGTAATGTGGCTCAGATCCTTCTTTGCCGGTGTAGCAGGGTTGGACTGATGCTGATTGTTGTTTCCTCTGTTCCCATTGCCATTCCTATGGCCATTATGGTTGTGTCCATTCCCTCCATGATGTGAATGTCCTCCATGGTTATGGTGAGTGTGTCCACTATACTTGCCTGATCCTGGTCCATTATTTCCCGAGTACGGGGTATAGCGGGGCTTCTGCTGAACACCAGAGTTGTACTTTCCCTGTCCGTACTTCCTCTTGCGATTCTCCACCTGCTGCTGCTTGCCTTCCAGAATGAGAGCCTTATCGAATAACTCTTGATAATTGTTAAAGTAGCCACAGTCAACTGAAGTCCCAGATCATCGTTTAGTCCCTCCAGAAATTTCTCCTGCTTAGCGCATCATCAGCCACGTCTCCGGGAGCATACCTGGATAACTTGCTGAATTCCTCCACATAATCACCAACAGAATGATTTCCTTGGCGTAAGTTGCGGAACTCACGCTTCTTCAGACTCATCGCTCCGACTGAAACATGCGCGGTACGGAACGCCTGCTGGAACTGATCCCAAGTCACATTGGCTATGGGGAATGTGGTGGTGTAATTCTCCCACCACGAGGCTGCTGGTCCATCCAGTTGATGTGCGGCAAAGCGCACCTTCTCAGCGTCAGTGCATCCTGTGGTGGTCAGCTCTCTTCCGATCTTGCGAAGCCAGTCATCTGCATCGATCGGCTCCGTGCTGCTAGAGAACACTGGTGGGTTTAACCTCAGGAAACGGGTAAGGTTGTCGACCGGGGATGGTGGCGGTGGGTTGTTGTTGTTCTGGTTCTGATTCTGGATGAGTAGCTGCATGAGGGCATTCTGGTTCTGGATCAACTGGGTAAGTTCCGGTGGGAATTCCGGGTCACGTCTTGGAGGCATCTGTTAGGTTTAGAGTGGATGAGAAATTAGAATAGAATAAGGGCCTAATGAGAGAAATCACTACCCATATGCTTATGATAGCAAGAAAATTTCAAATCAAGCAATTCACACAAATCACACCACACAAGCAAAAACCTACAGGTAAGGTCATATCCACAAGAGATATGATCTCTTCATACTACCGCAATCATTCGTTGGACTCAACTTGGTAGTGGTGGTCTGAACTAAATCTCCTCAAATCAATGTCAACTCTAGCTTATTCTTCGTCAATGTTGTCTTCATAGGTCATGGTCTCATCGGGCTGAGCAACTTGGTGATGGGGTCCAACAACTATTTTATTGAAGTGGAGAAGAGACAGAAATGAATAGAGAAGAACATAGACCAACGGATATTTAAGGAAGTCATAAAATAGAGTTTTCTTCCTATGGCTTTCCATTTCCTAATGGTCGCGTCCTACAGTCAGCGTGTGCTCTGATACCATCTTATAGCGACCTGACCCAAATGGATCGAAGTCTCTGTGCTTAAGTGTCATCCCTGGATCGGTATGCTAACACACACAGTACTCGAGGAATTATAACAGAGTTCAATCACACACTTTATTACATCAAGGTCCTCAAAAGAGTATTTATTACAATAATATGGCCAAAGGTCATCTAAATAAAAATAAATGCGGAAGCATTGAAGGTAAATGAGTCCATCCAACTCCACGGCAAACTGAGTGTAGAACAATGACCTATCGCACCTTTAATCTTCGTCGGAAAAGTCTGCAACATGAGACGTTGCAGCCGTGTAGGTCAGCACATGAAATATGCTGGCAATTTCACACCATAGAATAATAATAAATGAAAAGACTATCTCTATATGCAAATTTAGCTGGTGGAGGCTCTAAGTTTTATTTTGCATAAAGCTAATTTTACCCTACAACAAAGGAATAATTTTTTTACTACTAAATTAAAATGCCATTATTGAGAAGGTTCCTCCAACTCAATCCCAAAATTCCAAAGTTATTAGTAACCCAATAATTTCATTCAATAGAGTGATGAGATCAACCAATAATTCACTTCTAGATACTCAAATTGTCCATAACCGGGGACACGGCTAATCATGATTAATTTGTACACTCTGCAGAGGTTTGCGCACTTTTCCCCACAAGACTCGACCGCCTCCATGATCGGAAGATTGAGACATAACCTTTCAGAAGCGTTTCCCCTTAACCCTGGGTAGACCGGTACACCTACTTTCCCCTATATCAGCTAGTCTACCATGGAAAGAGGTCACACAACTTACTCAACTATGTCAGAGCCCATAATGGCTTGTGGCTGCACACGGAAGTTTCTAGGCATGAAATATCTTATGATCCCTTTAAGCCTGGGTGGCGGACCTAGGGTAATCACACGGGTACTCCGGGATTCCCCTTGGGCAAGCACTGGTTACTCCAGTGCCCCAAACAATCCACCCAGATGTGTATTAAAGTTGCCACCTTAGGTTATTTCAAAATTATTAACTCTCGCAACTTGCATGGATCACACATACCAATCCCCGTCTACGAGCATGGCTAAGCAAGATATGATATAACGATTATTCCCGGGGTGATCAAAGGTCATAGGTTCCTACCACATGAACTACATAGCATAACCACATGTTCCCAATCCTACTCATGCAATCTTTGAGGGTGAAACTAATGCATAGTAAAAACTAGGTATTGAAAATTATGATCAAAGTGTGAACTTGCCTTGCTGACGTTCGTTGAACTCTAAAGATTCGTAGTAGCAAGTTTCGCACTCCGGATGATCTAGCGTAAGCAAGCAATAACATACATAAGCATACAAGCAAACATCCAAAAAGAAAACAAATAAAAAACTTCGAAAAACTCCAAAAACAACCAAATAAAGTTTCTGTACAGAACATAATTTTTACAATAGAAAAATATGTGTGTTTGGGTTTAACAGAAGTACACGTTACGAGCTTCGATTTGCAAAAAGAATCACCTAAAACGGAGTTACGAAACTCGAGATACGGCCTAACGAAGTTTGAAATCAGATCTGTTTGAATTCAAATTTTAAAATTTTCAAAAATATTTTTCGTTTGGTTCTCTGGATAGATGGGATTTCTATGAAACCATAGGAAAAAGAATCAACTAAATCTGATCTATAGATTAAAAGATATGAACTTCTGAAGATTGGGCATTTTTCTGGAAATCAATTACGGGATTCAATATGAGCTGCCACGTGGCGTTCTGTGATTGGTGTATACCCCTTCAACTAAGAACACGTTTTGAAGGAATGGCTGGGTGCTCACCGTGAGGGTTCGCCGGAGTTGGGCGGAGCGGCGCGTATACGATGAACCGGAGTCGATGGAGTAGCGAACGGTGGAGATATGGTGAAGGAGAATTCTATGAACTCCGTAAGGATCTCAGGAGCTTCCTACTTCACTGGACAGAAGTGGCCGAAGTTTTGCACGGCGGCGGTGAGCCTTGGTCCTCGCGGTTCTGATGCTCCTTTTGCGAAATCGAGAGAGTAAAGGGCTCACAGAGATGCGCATCAACAAGGGGAAAAGAAAGGTGGAGGAGTTGGGGCTTGGGGTACCTCGGTCGTGACAGAATCCTTGTCGGACTTTGATTCTATTGTCGAACTCCGGCGAGCAATTGCTCATAGGGGAGATCGAAGTGGAGAGGGATATTGAGCGTGATGATGTAAGGGAGTGGGTTGTATCCATGGATGGTATTTATAAGTGCGAGGGGATTCCATACGAAGAGATCCACGACGACCTTCGTGCGGCCATTAATGGCTGTTTGTGCATGTACGTTTCACGGATCCGTTCGACGAATTAATGTAATAATTGCTGAGTTTTTATTCCCTGAATGGATTCGTCATGATGTTCTCCGCATTTTTCGTGCAGACCCCGAAGTGAAACGGACAAGGAATTGAGTGTGAGGAGGAAAAGAAGAGAAGGAGGCAATGGCTGTTTCTGTTTTGTTCTAGCTTCAGATGAATGTACAGAGAAGGAAGAAGAAAGCCAGCCCCTGCTATGGGCCTTCCTTGGGCCTTGGCTGCCCACGTTTTTTTAAACTTTTTTTACAGCAGCATTAAAGCACCAAAAATACAAATAAATATAAGTCTAAAAATGCCAGAAAAATTCACATAATATTATGGTCTTATATATGACCTAGTGAACTTTTATCTGGCCTAAAATGCAGGTTTTTAAAAAAAAAATGTTGCTATGCTAATAAAATAAATTGCAAATAAAACTCAACAAATATATTTTGGTTTCAAATTCGATTTCCAATATTTTATTTTATGATTTTGAAGAAGTCATTTTATCTTCTCTCTTTATTTTATTTTTGATATAATGGAAATGAATTTTTTGGTGAAACCAAATTTGATCCAAACTCCCAACTTCGAAAAAATTCAAAATTGGTTTTTAGGGAAACTTCCATCTCTCTCTTTTGGTCCTTGAGTTGCTCAAAGTTCCTTGGATCAAAAATCAAATAAACAAATGAGGCAAAAATGCATAAATGATGGATGCATATGAATGATCTATTTATAAACATCCAAATTGAAAATTGGGATGTTACAGTTTTCAAGCATTACAATACCGTTTGTGCTCACTTTTGTTACTTGCTACCTTGCTGTTTTTTATTGTTCCTATTACAAAAATCAATATCTACTATCATTAATTAGTACACTTGTATCACCATCTCTTCGCCGAACTAGTGCACCTATACAATTTTCCATTGTATTTGGTGTGTTTGGAACACAAGAGACTCTTTGCTATTTGGTTGCAGGGTTGTTTGAGAGATACCATCTTCATCCTACGCCTCCCACGGATTGATAAACCTTAGGTCATCCATTTGAGGGAAATTTGCTACTGTCCTACAAAACTCTGTGCTTGGAGGCTCAACACGAGTCTACAAGAACAAGTTGCATAGTAGACATCAAGCTCTTTTCTGACGCCATTGCCGGGTAGGTAAGTGCCTGAAGGTATATCTTTAGATCTTGCAATCGAATCTTTTAGTTTTTTGTTTTATCACTAGTTTGGTTTACAAAAGAAAACTACAAAAAATTGGAATTGAGGTTGCCTCATATTATTCATCTTTATCATGTATTTCTTGAAAATGATGGAAAGGAAAATTGTGCTCAATTGTTAGAAGAATTCAATAAAATGTTTGGGATAAAATATTTAAATGATGAGCATGATTGCAATATTGTTATTATGAATTCTTTGAATATCCATGATGCTAATGATATGCAAAGCCATAAGCTTGGTGATGCTATATTTGATGACGATGATATGTTTTGTCTCCCTAGTTTTGATGAGAAAATTTATTATGATGAAAGCATGCCTCCTATTTATGATGATTATATTGATGAAAATGGATATCGAGAGGTCACGACTTTATGTGATGATGAATCCACTATTTTGGAAGAGGTCTCGATTGATTATTATGAGAACAAAGTTGCTATCTATGATGATTATTGTGATGACATGTTTGCTATAAAGAACAATGATAACCATGAAATTTGTCATCATAATTTTAGTGCTCAAATTGATTATGTAGATCAAGTATCACATGATAGTTATTTTGTTGAGTTTGCTCCCACTACTACTCATGAGAATAAATTTCTTATGTGGAAAGTAATAAAAAATGTATGCATGTGATAGCTATATTGTTGAATTCATTCATGATGCTACTGAAAATTATTATGAGAGAGGAACATATGCGTTTACATATCTCAGTAATCTCAAGCTTGCTCTCTATGTGTTGAAAGTTTTGAAGTATTGCTTGTTTTCCCTTCCTATGCTAGATGATTCTTGTTCCCATGAATCACTTGCTCACAAAATCCCTATGCATAGGAAATGGGGTAGGCTCAAATGTGCTAGTCATATGCTTCATGATGCTCCCGTTATGTTTCAATTCTTATCTTTTATGTGAGCATCATTGAAATCATTATGCCTAGCTAAAAAGGCATTAAAGAAAGGCGCTTGTTGGGAGACAACCCAACATTTACCTCTACTGTTTTTCTGTATTCACATGATTAGGCCACTGTATTAATCATGTTCTATAGGTTTTGTTTCAATAAAGTACCAAGTAAAGCCTTTGGGATAGTATGGATGATAGTTGACTTGATTCTGTGCAAAAACAGAAACATTTGCGCCCAGTAATAGAATTGTTCAAACTCACTGGGGGGTCAAAAAATTATGAATTTTTTAAATATATAAATTCCCTATGTTTTCCTAATTTTTCAGAATTTTAGGAGTAGCAGAAGTATGGTCATTGTTCAGATCATTACAGACTGTTCTGTTTTTGACAGATTCTGTTTTCAATGCATAGCTTGCTTGCTTTCTAGTTTCTATGGCTTATATTGCTCAATATAAATTGTGAAAATGATAAGGTACAGTAGGCATTGTGTGAGAACCATTATGAATCTTGTCTTTGACGGTACCAAAGTGAATGATTTGTCTTTATCATACTAACCTATCTCACGAAGTTCCGTTAAGTTTTGTGTGATTGAAGTTTTCAAGTTTTGAGTGAGTATTGATATGAGGAGAATAAGGAGTGGAAAGACCCTAAGCTTTGGGATTCCCAAGGCACCCCAAGGTAATATTCAAGGAAGACCCAAGCAACTAAGCTTGGAGGATGCCCCAGAAGGCATCCCCTCTTTCGTCTCCAACATTATCAGTAACCTTACTTGGGGCTATATTTTTATTTGTCACATGATATGTGTTTTGCTTGGAGCATAATTTTATTCTGTTAGGATTTTCTTGCTATTATTTAGAATAATTTTATCTTTTAGTTCAATAAAAATGTCAAGTATAACCTTTACCATGCTTATTTTGCAACTCTACATGTTGCTGTTTAAAACAGAAAGATTTCTATCCTTGTCTGAATTTTTCTGAAAAGTCAAAGCGTGATAATATCTTGAAATTTTTATGCAATAAGATACAACAAATTTTCTACAGTGTAGTAATTGTTCAGAATTTTTGGAGTTTGAGGAGTATGAATCTTCTTGCATTCTTTACAGGCTATCCTGTTTTGACAGATTGTTGTTATGTTTGCATATGTTTGCTTGTTTAATGATTCTATTTGAGGATAGAGTATTAAATATGCAGAGGCATTTAGTATGCAATGTTAAATAATAATTTTAATGATTTGCTACATTAGAGAATGATAAAGTTATTGCATTGATTTACACTAACTTATCTTATGAGTTCTCGTTGAGTTTGTGTGGATGAAGTTTTTGAAATTTAGGGAAATCGTGATATAGAAGGAATTAAGGAGACACAAAACCTCAAGCTTGCGGATGCCCAAGGCATCCCAAGATAACATTTCAAGAAGTCGCAAGCATCTAAGCTCGGGGATGCCCCGGTAGGCATCCCACCTTTCTTCTTCAATAATTATCAGTTAGTATTGGTTGAGCCTAAGTTTTTGCTTCTTCACATGAGTTGTGCTATTCTTGGAATGTCATTTTATTTCTTTTCTTTCTGTTTGAATAAAATACTTAGATCTTAAAGTTTTTAAATGAGAGAGAGTCCTCAAATAGCTACCCATTTACTTAACTACTCGCTTGATCTCCACTTATATCTTTTTGGAGTAGTTTGTCATTTACTCTTGTGCTTCACTTATATCCTATGATTAAATTGTTGAATGAATTGAATATAATGAAGTTGAAATATTTGTTCATATCATGCCTAGTAGTAGCTTCACATTGGGTTTAGAAAGTGAAATTTATTGAATCCTAACAATCACAATATTGGTCATACAAGCAATTCATGAATGATTAGTATAAGGAAGGGAACTTTCACATACAAATATATTATCTTGGGCATCTTCTATGATTGTGAATACCCATTAATTATTTTCAAACTTGAGAAAATTAGTTGAAGTTGGACAAGGAATACAACGTAGTGAGTTATGGTTGTGTATATTTGCATAGAAGTTATATTGTTATGGATCCTCCAACATGTGGTGCTTGCTTAGGATCTTTTGCTAGCCAAAAACTCGTACTAAGTAGAGATACTACTTGTGCATCCAAAAACCCTTAACCCAGTTTCTTGCCATGAGTGTCCACCATATCTACCAACGGATTGAATAAGATCCTTCAAGCAAGTTGTCATCGGTGCATAAAGCAACAAAAATTGCTCCTAAATATGTTTGATCTTTTATTGTAAGGGAAAATAAGCGTTGTACAAAATTGTGATGGCAAAGTAATAAAAGCGGCGGACTGCATAATAAAGGTTGCTATCATACAGGGCAATATAACGTGACGTTCCTTTGCTTAAGAGCTTGCGCATCCAAAAATAAAAAGTGCATGACAACCTATGCTTCCCTCTGCGAAGGGCCTATCTTTTACTTTTCAGTATTTACTTTTATGCAAGAGTCAATAGTATGCATTCTCATTTCAACCTCAATTATTCTCTAGTTGGCAAGCATCATGTGGTGGGGAAAGATCTAGGCACATATGGCCAGTCAAATATATTTGATCGTGATTGATTATTGTTAGAAATTTATCTCTATGATAAATGAGTTGGGAGGCAAAACATTAAGCCCCTATCTTTCTCTGTGTTTGATGGATGCCATTTATTCTAAAAATATGCTTTGAGTACTAGCAATCATAGAAGACTATATGATGATTGAGTATGTGGAGCTCTTACTTAGACTTTGTTGAGAATAAGTTGAATTGCAATTGTTTGGTGACTAAGAACAAATGTTTTTAAGTTTCAAGAGAAGGCATTGTTTGAACCGTAACATGTGAATTGATTGCTACTTTATCATGATGAGTTTTATGAGAAAGAGTTGTTGTTATCATGCTAGGAAAAGTGATTGAAATTATCATTGATCAAACTTATGCACTATGCTAGCATTCACACATCATAAATTATTTCTTATATCATTTACCTACTCGAGGACGAGTAGGAATTAAGCTTGGGGATGTTGATACATCTTGATACGTCTCCAACGTATCAATGAAGTATTCATGCCATGTTTACAACAATTTTATATGGTTTTGGTATGATTTGAATGGAACTAACCCGGACTGATGCTATTTTCAGCAGAACTACCGTGGTGTTGTTTTGTGTAGAAATAAAAGTTCTCAGAATTGGACGAAACTTTTTGACAATTTGTTTTGGAAGAAAAGAAAAATACTGGATCAAAGAACCACTGGAGGGGGGCCTGCTGCCCACTAGGCACCAGGGCAAGACACACCCCCTGGCGCGTCCTGGTGGGTAGTGGGCCCCCTGAGGCCCATCTTCGCGTGAAACCGACGTCAAAAAATCCTATATATTCATAAATCCCCGAAAGTTAGCCTAGATCAGAAGTTCCGCCGCCGCAAGCCTCTATAGCCACAAAAACAATCTAGGCCTTGTTTCGCCAACCTGCCGGAGGGGGAAATCATCACCGGATGCCATCTTCATCACCCCGACGGCCACCATGATGTAGTCCACCCTCAGGGCTGAGGGTTTGTACTAGTAGCTATGTGTTTAATCTCTCTCTCTCTCTCTTGTATTCTTGAGTTGGCACGATCTTGATGTATCGCGAGCTTTGTTAATATAGTTGGATCATATGGTGTTTTCCCCTCTCTATCTTGTTGTGATGAATTAAGTTTTCCCTTTGAGATTTTGTTATTATCGGATTGAACACTTTTATGGATTTGGGAACACTTAATGTATGTCTTGCTATGAATACCCATACTGACAATGGGGTATCATATTGATCACTTGATGTATGTTTTGGATGAATTGAGTTTTCCCTTTGAGTTTTCGTTATTGTCGGATTGACCACTTTTATGGATTTGAGAACACTTAATGCATGTCTTGCTATGAATACCCGTACTGGCAATGGGGTATCATATTGATTCACTTGATGTATGTTTTGGCACTCAACTCGCGGATTCCCAAGGTGACATTGGGGTAATCTATGCAAAGGGGTTGATGCACGTTTTCGTCTTTTGTTTCTCCGGTAGAAATCTTGGGGCACTCTTCGAAGTTCTTTGTGTTGGATTGAGTATTATGAATCTGAAGTTGTTTGATGCATATCGTATAATCAACTCACAGATACTCGTGGTGACATTGAAGTATCTAGGTGACATTAGAGTTGGTTGGTGTATCATATGGTGTTATTTTAGTACGGACCCTTGGATAGATCGATCGGAAAGGAATACTGTTGATGAACATCACTAAAAACCTGCTGGCTCATATCTAAAATGGGGATTTTCTTCTTGAGATTTTCATCAAAAAAATTATTGTTTCCAAACAAATGTCTCAAAGTGTAGCCACTATTATAAAGAATCTCATCTATCACCTTTGTTCATGGCTCATACCGTAATGATCAAAAAAAATTCCTAGCTTCCCGTACTATGTGATCAAATTCATTCTTAAGAACTTGGGTAGCAATTTTTTAGCCTTAGGATCTTTTATCACGGGTAGCTCATAAAACAATCTTTGCAAAGTAGGATGAGTATGAATGAATCTATGTTCAAATTCCAGAACTAATGTTGAAACAGCTTCCGCAGAAGTTTTAGTTCTTTTGAGTATGGGAGCATAATCAAGAGGAAAATTTCCTACACAATTGAAAAATTCTTGTATATGTTCTTTTCCCATAAAATTCCCATGTCCCAAAATGAAAGTTTTAACATCCAGATTTCTTGAACGTCTAATTTTAGGAGTCAGGCCACCATCATCAGTTTCTGCCATGCCAAAGTCACTCATAATGATGAGTTCAGGCAAACAAATGATTGGGAGGAAGAAGGGCGAATAAAAAGGTAAATCTTTTTGTGTTTTTCTAAAAATCGTTTTAGAAGTGGGGGATAGGAAAATGAGAGGCAAATGACAAATAATGTAATGCAAGAGATGACAGTTTATGATGGGTACTTGGTAGGCTTGATGTAGACCTCCCCGGCAACGGCGCGATAAATTCTTCCTGCTACTTCTTGAGCTTGCGTTGGTTTTTTCCTTGAAAAGGAAAGGGTGATGCAGCAAAGTAGAGATAAGTATTTCCCTCAGTTAGAGAACCAAGGTATCAATCCAGTAGGAGGTATAAGCAACTCTCCAATCTATGCACCTGCACAAACAATCAAACACTTGCACCCAACACGATAAAGGGGTCGTCAGTCCCTCACGGTCAATTGCAATGGTGAGATATGATAGAGATAGATACAAGAGATTACTAAAACATAAAACAAAATAAAAATAAATAAATTGCAGCAAGATATTTTTGGGGTTTTTGGTTTATAGATCTGAAAGTATATGATGGAAAATAGACCCAGGGGCCATAGGTTTCACTAGAGGCTTCTCTCTTGAAGGCAAAAAATACGGTGGGTGAACAAATTACTGTCGAGCAATTGATAGAAAAGCGCAAAGTTATGACGATATCCAAGGAAATGATTATGCATATAGGCATCACGTCCATGTCAAGTACACCGACTCCTGCCTACATCTACTACTATTACTCCACACATCGACCGCTATCCAGCATGCATCTAGAGTATTAAGTTCATAAAGAACGGAGTAATGCCTTAAGTAAGATGACATGATGTAGAGGGATAAACTCAAGCAATATGATGAAAACACCATATTTTTATCCTTGATGGCAACAATACAATACGTGCCTCGCTACCCCTACTATGTCACTGGGTGAGGACACCGCAAGATTGAACCCAAAACTAAGCACCTCTCCCATTGCAAGAAATACCAATATAGTTGGCCAAACCAAACCGATAATTCGAAGAGAAATACAAAGATATCAAATCATGCATATAAGAATTCAGAGAAGATTCAAATAATATTCATAGATAATCTGATCATAAATCCACAATTCATCGGATCTCGACAAACACACCGCAAAAGAATATTACATCAGATAGAACTCTAAGAACATCGAGAAGAACATGGTGTTGAAGATCATAGATAGAGAAGAAGCCATCTAGCTACTAGCTATGGGCCCCTAGGTCTGAGGTAAACTACCCACGCTTCATCGGAAGGGCAATAAGGTTGATTTAGATGCTCTCCGTGATCGGACCCCCCTCCGGCAGATCGCCGGAAAAGGCCCCAAGGTGGGATCTCACGGGGTACAGAAGGTTGCGGCAGCGGAGAGTGGTAGGTAGTTGCTATCCTCCGAGTCCTCGTTCCCTACTGGTTCGTCAGGGTCAACTTGCCCATCCTCCCGATCATCCTGTCCGGATGTTGGTTTGATGGGGGCTTCTTGGTCTTCGGCATTTTCTGGGGTATTATTGTCTCCGGTGCCGGTATTGCTGTCCTTTTCACGGCGCGATTTCGAGCGGCGCCGCTGACGTCGATGCCTCGAAGGTGCTTCAGCATGCTCATCCTCAATCGGATCCTTCTTGCAGTCATCATCATCCTCTTTGGGTGTGTCCACCATGTACTCGTCATATGTGGAAGTGGCCGTCCAGCGTCCGGTAAATGGACGGTCTTGGCCTTGTTCACCTCCAGCATCGTCGTCCATACTGCCGATGTCTTCGGAGGCGTAGTCTAGCATGTTGGTTAGATCTTCGACAGTGGCTATGAAGTGGGTGGTGGGTGGGGCGTAAAATTCCTCGCTCTCAGCCCCTAATCTAGGCTGGGCGTGATTCGGAAGCGATTCCTCCGTAATGGCGAGGGTTCGCATCAAGTCCAGAGCCTCATTTAGGAGCGAGGTTTGGGCAGAGAAGAGAGAGTCCGCGGGGTTGTCCGGGGTTGGAGCCTACTAGCCGCGCCTGCTTGACACGGGCCTCGAGAGTTCGGACTTAGAGTCCGATGGAGTGTCCGGCACTTCAGCGACAAGGGGAGTTCGGTTCGTCTTTGGGTTTACCGATGATATTGTCCCCTCCGGATCTCCGGTAGCAAGTTCCATAATTTGCAGAGAGTCCGGCGGGCTCTAAACTCCCGTCTTCGGACTTGACAGCCTGCTCTGGATCTAAGGCCAAAGCGGCGATCGGGGCCGCGAACCCTTCGAAGATCAAATCTCCTCGGATATCGGTGACATAGTTTAGGTTCCCGAAACTGATCTGATGACCAAGGGCGTAGCTGTCGATCTGCTCGAGGTGGCCAATCGAGTTGGCACGCAGTGCGAAGCCGCCGAATATGAAAATTTGGTCGGGGGGGATCTCCCCCGAAACAGCATCATTGTAGATGATCGAACGAGCCATCGAACCTTCTGTCGACAGCACAGAGTAACTCTCAATGAAAGCACCAATGTCGGTGTCAAAACCGGCAGATCTCGGGTAGGGGGTCCCGGACTGTGCATCTAAGGATCGAAGGTAACAGGAGGCGGGGGACACGATGTTTACCCAGGTTTGGGCCCTCTTAATGGAGGTAATACCCTACTTCCTGCTTGATTGACTTTGATGATTATAGGGGTTACAAGAGTTGATCTACCTCGAGATCGTAATGGCTAAACCCTAGATGTCTAGCATGTATGATTATGATTGCCTCTACAGACTAAACCCTCCGGTTTATATATACACCGGTAGGGCCTAGGGTTGCACAGAGTCGGTTTACAGAGAAAGGAATCTTCATATCCGAAAGCCAAGGTTGCCTTCCACGTCAAGGAGAGTCCCATCCGGACTCGGGGTGAAGCCTTCTATCTGTATCTTCACGGCCCACCAGTCTGGCCCACGTCACATAGCCCGGACCCCCGGGGACCCCCTAATCCAGGACTCCCTCAATCTCATGGGTACAAAAGGTTGCGACAGCGGAAAAGTATTTTCGTGGATGCTTCTGATGGTTTGGAAATCTATAGGCCGAAGAATTAATAGGGTTAGGAGAGCTCCGAGGGACCCACAAGGCAGCCCCCCTGGGGCGCACCCTGCACCCTTGCCATCGCCTCAGGACTCTTCTACTTTTGTCTCCAAGTCCTGTGTGTGTCTTTTGGTCCAAGAAAAATCATCGTAAAGTTTTATTCAATTTGGACTCCGTTTGATATTCCTTTTCTGTAAAACTCAAAAACAAGGAAAAACAGAAACTGGCACTGGGCTCTGGGTTAATAAGTTAGTCCCAAAAATAATATAAAATAGCATATAAATCAACCAAAACAGATCATATAATAGCATGGAATAATCAAAAATTATAGAAACGTTGGAACGTATCAAGCATCCCCAGGCTTAATTCCTGCTGGTCCTCGAGTAGGTAAATGATAAAAACAAAATTTGTGATGTGGAATGCTACCTAACATATTTATCCATGTAATTTTCTTTAATGTGGCATGAATATTCAGATCCATAAGATTCAAAACAAAAGTTCAATATTGACATAAAAACAATAATACTTCAAGCATACTAACAAAGCAATCATGTCTTCTGATACGTCTCCAACGTATCTATAATTTTTTATTGTTCCATGCTGTTATATTATCATTATTGGATGTTTTACAATCATTTTATAGCAACTTTATATCAATTTTTTGGGACTAACTTATTGACATAGTGCCTAGTGCCAATTGCTGTTTTTTGCTTGTTTTTTTTACTTCGCAGAAAATCAATACCAAACGGAGTCCAAACGCAGTGAAACATTTTGGAGACTTTTTCTGGACTGGAAGACACAAGTTGGGCCAAGGAAGTACCAGAGGGGGGCTCTGAGGGGAGCACAACCCAGCTGGCCACGCCTGGGGGTCCAGGCGCGCCCCGGTGGGTTGTGCCCACGTCGGTCGCCTCCCGCACCGCCTCTTTGCTCTATAAATACCCCAAAAATCCAAAAACCCTTGGGGAGTCGACGAAACACAATTCCAGCCGCCGCAAGTTCCAGAAACTACAGATCCAATCTAGACACCATCAGAGAGGGGTTCATCATCCTTATTGGTGCCTCTCCGATGATGCGTGAGTTGTTCATTGTAGACCTACGGGTCCGTAGTTAGTAGCTAGATGGCTACCTCTCTCTCTCTTTTGATTCTCAATACAATGGTTTCATGGAGATCTATTTGATGTAACTCTTTTTGCGGCGTGTTTGTTGGGATCCGATGAACTTTGAGTTTATGATCAGATCTATTTTATCCATGAAAGTTATTTGAGTTTTGATCTCTTATATGCATGATACTTATAGCCTCGTATTTCTTCTTCGAATCTTTGGTTTAGTTAGGCCAACTAGATCTATTTTTATTGCCATGGGAACAGGTGCTTTGTGATGGGTTCGATCTTACGGTGCTCAATCCGGTGACAGAAGGGGAACTGACACGTATGTATCGTTGCTATTAAGGATAACAAGATGGGGTCTATTCCTACATGAATAGATCTTGTCTACATCATGTCATCGTTCTTATTGCATTACTCCGTTTCTCCATGAATTTAATACAATAGATGCATGCTGGATAGCGGTCGATGTGTGGAGTAATAGTAGTAGTTGCACGTAGGAGTCGGTCTACTAATCTTGGACATGATGCCATCATTGTGTGGATATCGTCATAATTATTTGAAGTTCTATCAATTGCCCAACAGTAATTTGTTTACCCACCGTATGCTATTTTTTTCGAGAGAAGCCACTAGCGAAATCTACGGCCCCCGGGTCTATTTTCTCATCATATATTTTCAGATCTACATTGCTATTTGCCTTTTCTTTTATTTGCATCTTTTATTTTCAGATCTATATTATCAAAAACCCAAAAATACTTTGTTGCACTTTATTTTATTTCGTGTTTTATCGAGATCTATTTATCCAATCTATCACAATTTTTGTCCCTACAACTTGGCAATTTCTGGCACCATTACCCGAAAGGGATTGACAACCCCTTTAACACGTCGGGTTGCAAGTATTTGTTCTTTATGTGCAGGTACCGTTTACATAGTGTTGCTTGGTTCTCCTACTAGTTCGATAACCTTGGTCTCATCACTGAGGGAAATACCTATAGTAGTTGTGCTACATCATCCCTTCCTCTTTGGGGAAATACCGACGTAGTTCAAGCCACATCAAAAGGAATCTCTGGCGCCGTTGCCGGGGAGGATCAAGTCAAGATAGTCTCCCGGCCACGTGCCAATTTTTGGCGCTATTACCGGGGAGACATCATCAACATCTATCAGGTTCCTAATCACAAATCTCATCTCCTTGCAATTTACATTATTTGCCATTTGCCTCTCATTTTCATCTCCCCCACTTCACAAAAATTTGCCTTCTTGTCCGTTTGCCTTTTTCTCGTCAGATCTCTTGTTCTTATCTCTACTTGTGTTACCATGTGCCTTCTATTTGCTTGCATCTTTGCTTGCTTAAAATCTATTGATATGGATCCTCATCCACATGCTAATCTTTTCAAAAGATCCAATCATGATGAACCAATTGCTAGTGAGTTGAGTGCACTATATTATATTTATGAAGTTTTGCTTGAGATTCTTGAATCTGAAAATTGTGATGAAGAAATTTATGAAGTGATTCATGATAGCTCCTTGAATGAAAAGAATGATTGCAATGATTTTACTATAAATTCTATTAATTGCAGTTGTGCTAATAATATGCAAAACCCCAAACTTGGGGATGCTAATTTTGCTATGTCCACTACTTATTGCAATGATCATGATTGGGGTGATTCTTCTTATGATCTTGAAATTTTATTTAAGCCTCATGATGAATATGCTTGCGATAATATTAAAAGTGGGTTTGGAAGAGTGTCAACTTTATCTAAAAATAATTCCACATATTTGGAGAGTGTTCAATTTTATGAAATTTTTGATAAAAGTGGGCTTGGAGAGGTCATGACTTTATTTGATGATAATCCCACTACTTTGGAAGAGTGTCAACTTTGCATGCATGTGGATCATGAAGAGAATATTTTATGTGATAGTTATATTGTTGAATTTTATTATGATCCTACATGTAATTATTATGAGAGAGGAAAATATGGTTTTAGAAATTTTCATGTTACTAAATTACCTCTCGTTATGTTGAGATCTTCAATGTTTCATTCCTCTTCTTTGCATATGTCAAATGTTTCTTGTCTTGATAATTTGTTTGCTTATAAAATTCCTATGCATAGGAAGTATGTTAGACTTAAATGTGTTTGTCATATGTTTCATGATGCTCTCTTTGTGTTTCAATTCTTATCTTTCGTGTGAGAATCGTTGAAATATAATGCCTCGCTAGGGGCATAAAATGATAGCGCTTGTTGGGAGGCAACCCAATGAATAAAATTTATTTTTGTCTTTTTCTTTCTGTTCTTGAGTGTTTGCACAATTATGCTACTGTTATGATTGTATTTTTAATGTTTTAATTAGTGTTTCTGCCAAGCAAAGCCTTTGGGATCATGTTGGGTGATAGTTGATTTGATCTTGTTGGAAAATAGAAACTTTTGCGTCCAGAAACATAATTGTTTAGATTTACAGAAGCGCGATAAAATTCTGAATTTTTTACACAAGATTGATATACAAATTGCCTACGTTGTCCTAATCTTTCAGAATTTTTGGAGTTACAAAGTTATTCTAAGTTTTCAGATTGCTACAGACTGTTCTGTTTTTGACAGATTCTTTTTTCTTTGCATTGTGTGCTTATTTTAATGAATCTATGGTTTGTATTGGAGGGTATAAGCTATGGTAAAATTGTAATACAGTAGATATAATGCAAAAATAAAATATGAGTGGGTTTGCAACAGTACTTAGAGTAGTGTTTTGCTTTCTCAGACTAACGGATCTCACAGAGGTTTTGTTGAGTTTTGTGTGATTGAAGTTTTCAAGTTTTGGGTGACATGGCGATGGATGAAGGAATAAGGAGTAAGAAGATCCTAAGCTTGGGGATGCCCCATGGAATCCCAAGCTATTATCTAAAAGAGAAGCAAGCAACTAAGCTTGGGGATGCCCTCGAGTGGCATCCCCTCTTTCTTCTAACGAACATCGGTATTTTACTTGGAACTATATTTTTATTTGTCACATATCATGAGTTTTGCTTCAAGCATCTTGTATTATATGAGTCTTTTCTTGTTTTGCATTTTAGTTTAAGTCAAGTATCCTTGCTGAACACACCTATTTGAGAGAGCCAAAATTATGTTATGATATGACAGAATTGCTTTATGCGCTTCACTTAAATTTTTTTGAGCTAAGGAATTGCCCTAGTGCTTCACTTACATCTTTTTAGCACGATGTGCCTTATTATTTTTGAAGAAATGCTCTCATGCTTCACTTAGATTTATTTGAGAGTTAGTAAATTTTTTAACATGCTTCACTTATATTATTTTGAGAGAACAAAATTTTTATGCTCATGTTCTTCACTTAGATTTGTTTGATATTTTAAAAGAAACATATGAAATTAGTCCCAAAGTGATAGATATTCAAGAGGTATATAATAAAAACTTTCATGAAGATCATTGGACAAAATAATTTTGATTCTTTGTAATAGTTTTGCGATATGATGAGAGTGATATGTGAGTTATGTTCGTGAGTAATTATGGTTTAGTAAGAATATTGATGTTAAGGTTTGTGATTCCCTATGCAAGCACGAAAGTCAATATTTATGCAATGACATTACATCCTACTTGTGGTGCATTATTCGGTGTTAGTTATGCTTAATCGCTTATGAGATTTTCCATTTCTTGGTTGGATGCTTCTCAATCTTTTGCGAGCCTTCACTTGTACTAAGTGCGATTACTATTTGTGCATCCAAAATCCCTAAACCCAGTTTTTGCCATATGAGTCAACTATACCTACCTATATGCGGTATTCTTTTGCCATTCTAAGCAAATTTGTATGTGCCATCTCTAATCCTCAAAATAAATTTCCTTTTTGTGTGCTCATACCGCTCATGAAACGGTAGGGGGTGGCTGATATTTTTCCATGCTAGATGTGTTATTCTCAAGATGAGTGTTTATTCACTTGTCATTGCACAAGAGTACGGCAAAGGTATTAGGGATGCCCAGTCCCAAAATCAAAAATGAATTTAGTTTATGTTATCAAATAATAAATTTCTTGGAAAGTGTTGGTATGGACGACACCCGTGGATTCGATTAGCCGTGGAATGTGAAAGTATGGCGAAAAAAGGAATAAACTTTATTTTTCTGTTTGGGAACCACCGATGATATATCTAGGATGGTAAGTATTGGGAACTACTCGATCTTTTTGTTGACAGGAAAGGCATTCCACCCAAAATGTTTTATCTCTATCTTTTTTGCTTTGAGCTCTCACACCTCTACAAATCCCTACTTCCCTCTGCGAAGGGCCTTTCTTTTTTACTTTATGCAATTTTTATTTTTATTTTTGAGTCTCATCTTCTCTCGTATAAAGCACCAACAAAGGGGCACTATGATCGTACTTGAGCATTGGGTGTAGCTAATATGCGAGTGTGTTTCATGAATGGATCAATGATTGAGCATAATGGGCTAGGGATAACTTGCTTTAGTGTTGATATTTTGAAAGACATGGTTGCTTGTTGATATGCTTGAGTATTGAAGTCTTCATGTCAAAACTAGACTATTGCTTTGAATCATATAAAAGTCCAAATGTCCATGCTACAAAAGAAAATAATATGTGATGAACATGATAGGCAGCATTCCACATTAAAAAAATTGTTTTTATCATTTACCTACTCGAGGACGAGTAGGAATTAAGCTTGGGGATGCTGATACATCTCCAACGTATCTATAATTTTTGATTGTTCCATGGCTGTTATATTATCATTCTTGAATGTTTTACAATCATTTTATAGCAACTTATATCAATTTTTTGGGACTAACCTATTGACATAGTGCCCAGTGCCAGTTGTTGTTTTTGGCTTGTTCTTTTACTTCGCAGAAAATCAATACCAAACGGAATCCAAATGCAGCGAAACTTTTTGGAGATTTTTTCTGGACCAGAAGACACAAGTTGGGCCAAGGAAGTACCGGAGGGGGGCTCCGAGGGGTGCATAACCCACCTGGGCGCGCCTGGGGGGCCAGGCACGCCCTGGTAGGTTGTGCCCACCTCGGCCGCCTCCCACACCGCCTCTTTGTTCTATAAATACCCCAAAAATCCAAAAACCCTAGGGGTCGACGAAACACAATTCCAGCAACCGCAAGTTCCAGAAACCACAGATCCAATCTAGACACCATCATAGAGGGGTTCATCATCCTCATTGGTGCCTCTCTAATGACGCATGAGTAGTTCATTGTAGACCTACGGGTCCATAGTAGCTAGATAGCTTCCTCTCTCTGTTTTGATTCTCAATACAATGGTCTCTTGGAGATCTATTTGATGTAACTCTTTTTGCGGGGTGTTTGTTGGGATCCGATGAACTTTGAGTTTATGATCAGATCTATTTTATCCATGAAAGTTATTTGAGTTTTGATCTCTTAGATGCATGATTACTTATAGCCTAGTATTTCTTCTTCGAATCTTTGGTTTACTTAGGCCAACTAGATCGATTTTTTTTTGCCATGGGAAGAGGTGCTTTGTGATGGGTTTGATCTTACGGTGCTCAATCCCAATGACAGAAGGGGAAATGTGTTGGGGAACGTAGCATGCAATTTTAAAAAAATCCTACGCTCACGCAAGATCTATCTAGGAGATGCATAGCAACAAGGGGGAAGAGTGTGTCCACGTATCCTCGTAGAACGAAAGCGGAAGCGTTTGTTAACGTGGTTGATGTAGTCGAACTTCTTCTCGTTTCGACCGATCAAGCACCAAACGTACGGCACCTCCGAGTTCTGCACATGTTCAGCTCGATGACGTCCCTCGAACTCTTGATCCAGCAAAGTGTCGAGGGAGAGTTCCATCAGCACGATGGCGTGGTGACGGTGACGGTGAAGTGATCCGCGCAGGGCTTCGCCTAAGTACCACGTGAAATATGACCGGAGGCGTAAACTGTGGAGGGAGCGCCGCACACGGCTAACAATGTTTGTTGTGTGTTCTAGGCGCCCCCTCCCCACATATATATAGGTGGGAGGGGGAGGGGACAGCCAAGGGGCGCCCCAAGTAGGAGGAATCCTACTTGGGGGCCTTGTCCAATTCGCACCCCCCCCCCCCCCCCCTTACCAAGTTTTCCGGAGAGGGGAGGAAAGGGGAGAGAGGAGGGAAGGAAGGGGGAGGCCGAATTGCCTTCCCTTCCTTCTCCCTTCCCCTTTTCCTTTCCCCTTCCTATTCGGCCAGCAAGGGGGGCGCCGCAGCCCATGCTGGCTGCTGCCTTTCCCATCTTGGCCCAATAGGCCCATATAGTTTGCCGGGGGTAGCCCGGAACTCCTTCCGGTGACCTGATACGTACCCGGTACCCCTAGAACACTTCTGGTGTCCAAATACTATCGTCCTATATATGAATCTTTACCTCTCGACCATTTCGAGACTCCTCGTCATGTCCATGATCTCATCTGGGACTCCGAACAACATTCAGTCACCAAATCACATAACTCATATAATACAAATCGTCACCGAACGTTAAGCGTGCAGACCCTACGGTTTCGAGAACTATGTAGATATGATCGAGACACCTCTCCAGTCAATAACCAACAGCGGAACCTGGATGCTCATATTGGTTCCTACATATTCTACGAAGATCTTTATCGGTCAAACCATAATGACAACATACGTAATTCCCTTTGCCATCGGTATGTTACTTGCCCAAGATTCGATCGTTGGTATCTTCATACCAAGTTCAATATCTTTACCGACAAGTCTCTTTACTCATTCCGTAATGCATCATCCCGTAACTAACTCGTTAGTCACATTGCTTGTAAGGCTTATCATGATGTGCATTACTGAGAGGGCCCAGAGATACCTCTCCGATACTCGGAGTGACAAACACCTTCGGAGATCTATGCCAACCCAACAAACACCTTCAGAGATACCCGTAGAGCATCTTTATAATCACCCAGTTACGTTGTGACGTTTGATAGCACATAAGGTATTCCTTCGGTTTCCGGGAGTTGCATAATCTCATAGTCAAAGGAATATGTATAAGTCATGAAGAAAGCAATAGCAATAGAACAAATGGGTCTTGTCCATCACATCATTCTCCTAATGATGTGATCCCGTTCATCAAATGACAACACATGTCTATGGTTAGGAAACTTAACCATGTTTGATTAACGAGCTAGTCTAGTAGAGGCCTACTAGGGACACAGTGTTTTGTCTATGTATTCACACATGTATCAAGTTTCCGGTTAATACAATTCTAGCATGAATAATAAACATTTATCATGATATAAGGAAATATAAAATAACAACTTTATTATTGCCTCTAGGGCATATTTCCTTCAGTCTCCCACTTGCACTAGAGTCAATAATCTAGTTCACATCGTCATGTGATTTAACACCAATAGTTCACATCTTTATGTGATTAGTTCACATCGCCATGTGCCTAACACCCAAAGGGTTTACTAGAGTCAATAATCTAGTTCACATCGCTATGTGATTAACACCCAAAGAGAACTAAGGTGTGATCATGTTTTGCTTGTGAGAGAAGTTTAGTCAACGAGTCTGCCACATTCAGTGTCGTATGTATTTTGCAAATTCTCTATGTCTACAATGCTCTGCATGCAGCTACTCTAGCTAATTGCTCCCACTTTCAATATGTATCTAGATTAAGACTCAGAGTCATCCGGATCTGTGTAAAAGTGCATCGACGTAACTCTTTACGACGAACTCTTTATCACCTCCATAACCGAGAAATATTTCCTTAGTCTCTTAGGTAACTAAGGATAACTTTGACCGGTGTCCAGTGATCCACTCCTGGATCACTATCGTACCCCCTTGCCAAACTCATGGCAAGGTACACAATAGGTCTGGTACACAGCATAGCATATGTTATAGAACCCATGGCTGAGGCATAGGGAATGACTTTCATTCTCTTTCTATTTTCTGCCGTGGTCGGGTTTTGAGTCTTACTCAACTTTACACCTTGCAATACAGGCAAGAACTCCTTTGACCGTTCCATTTTGAACTATTTCAAAATCTTGTCAAGGTATGTACTCATTGAAAAATCTCATCAAGCGTCTTGATCTATCTCTATAGATCTTGATGCCCAATATGTAAGCAGCTTCACCGAGGTCTTTCTTTGAAAAACTCCTTTCAAACACTCCTTTATGCTTTCCAGAAAATTCTACATCATTTCCGATCAACAATATGTCATTCACATATACTTATCAGAAAGGCTGTAGTGCTCCCACTCATTTTCTTGTAAATACAGGCTTCATCGCAAGTCTGTATAAAACTATATGCTTTGATCACCTCATCAAAGTGTATATTCCAACTCTGAGATGCTTGCACCGGTCCATAAATGGATCGCTGGAGCTTGCATACTTTGTTAGCACCTTTAGGATCGACAAAACCTTCTGGTTGCATCATATACCACTCTTCTTTAAGAAATCCATTAAGGAATGCAGTTTTGACGTCCATTTGCCAGATTTCATAATCATAAAATGCAGCAATTGCTAACATGATTCAGATAGACTTAAGCATCGCTACGGGTGAGAAGGTCTCATCGTAGTCAACTCCTTGAACTTGTCAAAAACCTTTCACGACAAGTCGAGCTTTGTAGATAGTAACATTACCATCAGCGTCAGTCTTGCTCTTGAAGATCCACTTATTCTCTATGGCTTGCCAATCATCGAGCAAGTCAACCAAAGTCCATACTTTGTTCTCATACATGGATCCCCTCTCAGATTTCATGGCCTCAAGCCATTTTGCGGAATCTGGGCTCATCATTGCTTCCTCATAGTTCGTAGGTTTGTCATGGTCTAGTAACATGACTTCCAAAACATGATTACCGTACCACTCTGGTGCGTAACATGCTCTGGTTGACCTACTAGGTTTGGTAGTAACTTGATCCGAAGTTTCATGATCATTATCATTAGCTTCCTCACTAGTTGGTGTAGCCATCTGACGGTGTCCTGGACTAGAGGGCACTCACCACGTCGTCTCCCAACCAGCTGGATCGGGCCGAGGACCCTCATGGCGTTTCACTATTGGGCCAGTTCGGACAGCCCATGCCGCATACACGGAGGATTCTACAAGACTTGGCGCCCAAGACAAGGACTCCTCTAAACCCTAGGCCTACGGTGCATATATAAACCGAGGCCAGGCTAGTCAATAGACAATCTCATATTCATTACTACAATCTTGTGGTAGATACATATACTCTGTACTACACCCATATGAATACAATCAAAAGCAGCATGTAGGGTATTATCTCATCAAGAGAGCCCGAAGCTGGGTAAAACCCCGTGTCCATGTTACCATCGCTCCAAGACGCCTAGCTTAGGACCCCTACTACGAGATACGCCGGATATTGAACCGACATTGGTGCTTTCATTGAGAGCCTGCTGGCGGTCGCCACGGGGCGATGGGATTCGGATCGTCTCCAGCGCGATCTACGCATCGGAGTCGAGCTTATGGTCGATGTCGGCATCTTTTGTCGCTAGCTCGACTGGCCACCTTGGCTTAACCAAGGACTGTGCCCTACCTGCGATCATCATGTTTGGACGAGGGCCTTCGTCAACATCAAATCCGATCTCTATCATGATCCTGGAAGAATCATCCATGGAGCTCGGGGGCTCAACGTCAACATTGCCCTCGGGCGACCGTGCTATTTTTTCTTAACAGCAAACTTGTATCCGCTGCTACCACCTCCTCGAGCATCGCTTTGACGATTCCTTCAGTGGAATTGTGCGGAATTAAGTGTACAACAACCATGCCAAATTTCGTCGAGTTCCGATGGAGGAATCTCTGGCAATCTACGATATACCGGAGCCCTGTCAAATCTGGATGGGAATCTGGACGAGTTTAGGGTGTGGTCTCCAGAGCCCAGCTCAGAGGTCCTTTGGAAGATCCAACCATTCATCTGCTGCGGAATTCCAATATCTACCACCCCTCCAAATTTTAGCTCGATCCGACGGTTCAAACTCCGGGAACCTTCCGATGAGTGGACCAATTTTCGGATCTGTTTTCTGCGCAA
This sequence comes from Triticum aestivum, assembly GCF_018294505.1. Lineage (NCBI taxonomy): Eukaryota > Viridiplantae > Streptophyta > Magnoliopsida > Poales > Poaceae > Triticum > Triticum aestivum. The sequence goes on along the minus strand of NC_057805.1, from coordinate 297,112,164 downwards.
ATACGAATCCGGCCCGAGTTCATGTTTCTTCATGAACGGAATATTGTTCAACCCTTTTGAAGGAATTTTTCTTCTAGGGTATTGTGCGTTGTTTTTAAACACGTAGCCAAGCCTCCTCCGAGGTAATCTTCACCATCACCCTGGTGTCAAACCAGTCCGGCAATATTGTTCCACGGCTGCCGACCTACGCTAGACACGTCGCCGCTTTGTCGAGCCGAGCTCAACTTCTTCGATCATCATCTCGGCAAGCCGAACAAGAGTTCAGCATCGCGAAGGATAAATCATCACCAACATCGCTGCCCCATGGATTACACGGAGCAGGCAAACCGGCATCACCGCAGGGTCACTTCATCAAGCCGGCATTGACCGCGTCACAAGTCATGACCTACGTCAGCATGGCCGCACTGTTTCTTCTTCAAGCCGATGTCCGTCACGCTGACCTGCTTCAACACCTCGGCTGACATGGCAGCTGCAATGTCTCCTCACCGACCTGCTCCATCACCTCGGCTGGACCGGGGACTTGGCTATTTCTTCATCAACATACTTCGGTGACTTGGGCGTCACCAGCCGACCAGCTTCGTCACGTTAGCTGGACCGAGGGCTTTGTCTCGGCAAGCCAACCTTCACCAGCATCACCATGCCGTCCCTTTATCGCCCATCAGGCAATGGGTGTGCGGATCGAGTCCCAATTTTGGGAGTCACCTTTCTTCGGATTGCCACAACAAATAAACCAGGTGCTATTTATCCTAGTAATTTTTGCTTGTTTGGGTTTATTTTTCCCAAGGAATTATTACTCTGGTTTGTTCCATCATCTGTACGCAGGTCTATCAAATGGTGGACGCATTAACAACGCTCACATGGTGGTTCGGTAATGGACTTCGACTACATCACGTGGTCTCTTCGGCAAGCCGACGCCGTCGTCCCAATCGACGTAAATCGGCTCGCGTGATCACCTTGTTGGTCGTGTTGCCATACCGACGTGTTCGGTTGCCTCGGGGACTTCAACATCGTTGAGAGAGCTCTACCTCATCGAGTGTTCGGCACACATGCCATATGTTTTTTATTACTCACTTTGCATAAATTATTAATTATGCAACATTTTTTTTAATTTATTATTATTCCTATTATCTCCGGCTTGCACTATTTTCTGTGCACAGATAAAGGATCCGGATCAGGCAGCGCTGTCACCTCTGCGTACCGACGTACCACGTCACCTCGGCTGGACCGAGGGCTTCGTCATCACTTCATTAACCCACGCCGGGAACTTCGGTGTCACACTGCGGGCCTACATTGGCCGTGCTATGTCGCCACTTCGGAGTGCCGAGCTCTTCGCTCCGCCACCTCGGGACCGGCTTGGGGGCTGGGACCTTGTCCCATCGTATGCTCGGGCCGTGCATCGACATTGAGCACATTAACCAGCTAAGTCGCTTTTATGCTCAAAATTTTCAATTTTAAATTTTTGTTCGGCTCGACCAAGCATTATACCTTTTTTGGCAAATCATTGTTTGTGAAAAACTTCCTTGTCAAAACTTTGTTTGTGACACACAAATTCAAATACCCCATTTGCTTGGGGGCTTCCTTTATGAAGCCTTTCCTCTTGCATATGATTATACTTGTATGGCTTCGTTCCTTGTTCGTGTATTACGCCACAATATGCACCATGTTGACTTAAGTGTTCCGCAAGCTGGGTTGCCTTGCTCCTGTGTTTACCCCTACGTTCCCGATTGTTCGGCTAGGGAGTAAAGGGAGCACCTCTGCGATTGTCACGATCGGGTCATCTGAGCTAGGACCTCAAACTGGGTGAAGCCGAAAGCTAGCGCTCTTATTGTTTTCAATTATGGTCGGCACACAACGGAACTCATGAGTACAAAAAATCTGTTGCACAAGTCTCATAGTAACAATGAGCAACCGAAGAAAGATATCGGTGGATGTACTATTTTCTTCGAAGATGCTTCTTACACTTCGTCAGTAATATAGCATAAGTTCCCTAAGCGCACTTTGTCTGTTACAGCCTTATGGCCTGATTGCCTGGTTATCAGAAACACCGTCGATATTCTCGACAGCTGGAGTACATAACACTTTTCGGTCCTTGACCGAAGAGGGAGAAGCCGACGGTCGGTTAAGACGCGTTTAAAGTTCGAGTGAACACAGATATGATATAAGTACTTCCGTACATACAATCATTATACAAAAAATTCTTTTGCCCAAGTCACTCGGGGGCTCTTAAATTAGTATGAGCCATTTTATAATAAATGTTTTCTTCTTGGTCATTGCAAAATCTTTTTCTATCACTCCTTTTTTCGACGCGAGTGTGTGGTCAATAACCGGGGAGCCTAGTCTCTCTCTCAAAGTCGTTCGAGTTTAGTTCGTTAAACTGGCCTAACAAGCAGTACTCCGCCTTCGGGATAGGAGGTTATAGCCGTGGGCTGACCCGCTTGAGGTCTTGAGATCGGATGTGTCATATTAATGCACGACAGAAGCCCCCCTTTTTTGACCAATTTTTGAATTGGCACCGAACACTTGATCTAATTCGGACGTCAAGTTTTTACTAAATTGTTGGGTTTTCCAAGCCTATGGCACTTTTAAACTATTTGTGTGTTTCCCGCATAAGTCTCGCAGTGCAACGCCGGACACCTTTAGAGATTCGGCGAAAACATTCTCGGATATTGCTATATATGCATCGGTTTCGAATTGTGTCTTCGGTCAATAGTTGGGTTGCCCGGCTCCTATGCTTGCCTCCTATGATCCGCTTTGTTCGGCTAGGTGTGCAAAGGGAGAACCACTGCGATTGTGCTTCCAGCTCGCATGGTTAAGCACCTCAGTGGAGAAAGCCGAAAACTGACTGTCACAATAAGCGTAAACTGGTCAACGATCCGATGACTATGTTAAATGATGGGCCATTCATAACATTGGCCGAAGTGTTTACGGCTTGACCTCGGCTGTCGCCGAACGCTAACCGGGGGCTCGTAGCTAGCTTCCCCAGTTTAAAGCTCCTATGACTAAGTGAAAGTTATAAAGCCCGCATATCTGATTGCCTCGTTTCCGCTAACACAACCGCCTTCAGGCATCGAGACGTCGGCTAAGGGTTGTTTTGTTATTGCGAAAACACCCTGTGTAGCATCTACAATGGGGCGGAAGCCGACGATGGGCCACTTTCAACTGATAAACGGTCGCAATGGAGTCAAAATAAACATATCATCGGTGTTTGTATTTAATATACAAAGGCTGCCTTCCGTAATCATCGTTATAAAGCCATACATATGCATCAACTTGACTTAAGATTTTGGCCAAGCTGGGTTGTCTGGCTCCTGTGCTTACCCCTACGTTCCCGATTGTTCGGTTAGGCGGTAAAGGGAGCACCTCTATGATTGTTACTACCAGGTCATCCGAGTTTGTACCTCAGACTGGGTGAAGCCGAAAGCTAGCAATCTTAAAGGATCACATTGGTCGGCAACGACGGAAGTAAAAAATTTGGTTCATTAATACCATAGAGTTCGGGAACTTCCACCGAACTAAATCCTCAATATTTTCCTCCCACATTGACCGGAGAAAGGAACCGATAGCGGGACTGTTTTCTTTGGAAGATGTTTCTTACGTTAAAACGTAATATAACATATCTCTCCGTGTACCTTTGTTTATAAAACCGTATGACCGGATTGCCTTGTTTGCCGTAAAACTTTGCCCTTATAACGGCTTTATAAAGTAGGACAAACACTCCCCAGCTACTGGCGAAGGAGGTTGAAGCCGATGGTCGGTCAACAAAGTTTTGTACAATGCGGATTTGAGCATTAATGATGAAAAGTACTTGGATACATAGAATCATTACACATAAAAATTGCGAGTAAAATCCATTTACTGCAATCCATCTTTTAAACCCCTTGGGGCCTACCTTGGAGCTCGGATTTCGACCAGCTCTAATCTCTTTTAAGAGATCTTTATTCTCTTTCCGAGAAGTTTGTGTTAAACACAACAAAATTTTCTGTCAAACGGATATCGATCCTTAATTCGGCCACCTGTGCCCACATTAAGGCTCGGGGGCTACTGGGCTTTGCGCTCATTATTTACAAATATTAAAGGGGCACATCGATCCCCTAATCTGGTGTTGCCACCCGACCAGTGTCTCGGGGGCTACTGCATTGCCTATTCAATGCAGAAAATTCAAAGTGCTCAGTGTTCGGCATAACCGAACTATGGACAAGCGCATCTTCGGACGACAATAAGTACCATATGGGACTCATCCGGCATCAAGCTGATATATCACGGCGACTTCTCACGACCCTCTCTCAGGGGCCCGTCCGCCGATCACTGTTACCTCTAATATATTACACTGCGTTTCTATTCCTATGTATGCTGCCAAGCTAGGAGTTGATCCTCAGGCCGATTTCACGACCTGGCTCTCAGGGACTACCAGGATCAGCAGTTTTATGTTTTCCTTCAGGTGCATCTCAGATTTTAGGCCGATAGACACCTTGAGGGCTACTGGCAACATATCTCGTCAGCAAATAAATTTATACGCATCGGAAATAAAATCCGCAAACAATCAGTCCATGACCGAGGTGCTGAGCCACCTCGGAAGCAGTTCGGCATATAGCTCGGATGCAAGTGGCTGGCTCCTTAGAGGGCATTTCCGGCATTAAGCTCGGCTAACACTTTTTTTAACCAAGGTGATGTAGGACACCTCGGACATAGTCCGGCGTTGGAGCTTGGACATAGTCTGGCGTTGGAGCTCGGATACAGTCCGGCGCTGGAGCTCGGATGCAGTTCGGCGTTGGAGCTCGACTATAACAATACTCTTCGGATACAGTCCGGCGTTGGAGCTCAGATACATTCCGGCGTTGGAGCTCGGAAGCGGTCCAGCGTTGGTGCTCGGCTGCAAAAGATACCTCGAATGCAGTCCGGCGTTGGAGCTCGGATGCAAGAGGACACTGCCGCCCGGGAACAACTTCAAACCTGTGGTGTGGCGTAAAAATAAAGGGCATTGGTAAAGGCCGGAAACTTAAAGGGACTCCTCGGATACCTGACGTGTAAACTCTTCGGATGCACTTCGGCGATCCTCAAGATCGAAGATGAGAAGATTTGTTGAACCAGTTTTCAAGACCGACGACCGAAGATGAAGAACAGTTCGAAGAATCGAGGAGCGTCCCCAACTTGAAGACCGGTTCAGGGGGCTACTGACGGTGTCCTGGACTAGGGGGTACTCACCACGTCATCTCCCGACCAGCTAGACCGGGCCGAGGACCCCCATGGCGGTTCACTATTGGGCCAGTTCAGACAGCCCATGCCACATACAAGGAGGATTCTACAAGACTTGGTGCCCCAGACAAGGACTCCTCTAAACCCTAGGCCTATGGTGCATATATAAATCGAGGCCAGGCTAGTCAATAGACAATCTCATATTCATTACTACAATCTCGTGGTAGATACATATACTCTGTACTACACCCATATGAATACAATCAAAAGCAGCATGTAGGGTATTATCTCATCAAGAGAGCCCGAAGCTGGGTAAAACCCCGTGTCCATGTTACCATCGCTCCAAGACGCCTAGCTTAGGACCCCTACTACGAGATACACCGGATATTGAACCGACAGCATCACGAGAACGGTTTTCTGTGATGAGCTACTTTCCAATTCAAGAGAAGGTACAATTACCTCATCAAGTTCTACTTTCCTCCTACTCACTTCTTTCGAGAGAAACTCCTTCACTAGAAAGGATCCATTCTTAGCAACAAAGATCTTGCCTTCGGATCTGTGATAGAAGGTGTACACAACAATTTCTTTTGGGTATCCTATGAAGACACACTTCTGCGATTTGGGCTCGAGCTTATCAGGCTGAAGCTTTTGCACATAAGCATCGCAACCCCAAACTTTAAGAAATGACAGCTTAGGTTTCTTTCCAAACCACAATTCATATGGTGTCGTCTTAGAAGATTTAGATGGTGCTCTATTTAACGTGAATGCAGCTGTCAATGCATAACCCCAAAATGATAGTGGTAAATCGGTAAGAGACATCATAGATCGCACCATATCTAATAAAGTACAGTTACAATGTTCGGAGACACCATTATGCTGTGGTGTTCCAGGTGGCATGAGTTGTGAAACTATTCCACATTGTTTTAAATGGGGGCCAAACTCGTAACTCAAATATTCGCCTTCGCGATCAGATCGTAGAAACTTTATTTTCTTGTTACGATGATTCTCCACTTCACTCTGAAATTCTTTGAACTTTTCAAATGTTTCAGACTTGTGTTTCATCAAGTAGATATACCCATATCTGCTCAAATCATCTGTGAAGGTCAGAAAATAACGATACCCGCCGTGAGCCACTCATCAGACCGCATACATCGATGTGTATTATTTCCAATAAGTCAGTAGCTCGCTCCATTGTTCCGGAGAACGGAGTCTTAGTCATCTTGCCCATGAGACATGGTTCCCAAGCATCAAAAGATTCATAACCAAGTGATTCCAAAAGTTCATCCGCATGGAGTTTCTTCATGCACTTTACACCAATATGACCTAAACGGCAGTGCCACAAATATGTTGCACTATCATTATCAACTTTGCATCTTTTGGCATCAACTAGCAAAAAAGCCCATGCGTTGCAACGGGAGAGAAAACATAACACACGCTCTTAACCCAACAACCATCACTCAAGACCACAATAGGTCCATCTCCTTTATTTTTGTGAGGCATCATATTTGTGTTGCCGCTTATCCTCCTTCTAACCCTCGCCGGCGATGGCCTCGGTGTTCACACAAAACAACAAAAAACGTGTTTGAATATGGTTAATCCTAAGGCGTCTCTTTCTCCCTCTCCTCTCCTCTCTCTCTCTCTCTCTATCGCTTTCTTTCACTCTCGCGATGAGAAATCTGTTGTTTTCTCCCGCGGCATTTTTCAGAGGTATGCATGTGTAGTTATCAATGTTTTCTTTTCCCTATATGGTTATAGTGGGGTGTTTATTTGCAATCCGGATCGCCGCCGGTACGAAAGAACAACGGATCTTGCGCTATAAATTATAAGTTTGCTATCAAAACAATATTTTAAAAATATTTAACAGGTAAAATTAACATCATATTTAGATTCCACACATTTTTCTAATAAAATTTCATATATAATATGTTAAAATCAAAGTTATGGTTTAAAAGATACATATAATTTAGAAAATCATTTGTTTGATTTAAATATATTCCAAAATAATATTTAAAAATACATAGCAGGTAAAAATAATCTCATATTCATATTCTACATATTTTTCTAATCAAATTTCATATATAACATGTTCAAATCGGAGTTACGGTTTAAAAGATATGGATGATTTAAAAAAGCATTTGTTTGACTTAAATATGATCCGCGGATGAATTACCTAAAACATCAGGGGGTTTCCAAAAATGTAAAATAACAGTTCGGGTGTGACTTAAATCCGGACGGCGGATCGATTTCAAGAAAACACAGGGACTTTTGTGTAAAATACGAAAAAACGATTCATTTTAACTTAAAACAGGACTGTGGGCTGAATTCTCTGAAATAGAGGGACTTTTCTGAAAAATGCCATGACGGACGACCAGAAACGCAATTTGCTTTATTATTAGGTAAAGATATTATGAATATGTGTATCACTATGACCGAGATTCAATAAACCATTCACCTTGGGTGTATGACCATAGAAGGTTTTATTCATGTAAATAGAACAACAATTATTCTCGGACTTAAATGAATAACCGTATTGCAATAAACATGATCTAATCATATTCATGCTTAACGCAAACACCAAATAACATTTATTTTAGGTTCAATACTAATTCCGAAGGTAGAGGGAGTATGCGATGGTGATCTTATCAACCTTGGAATCTCTTCCAACACACATCGTTACTTCGCCCTCAACTAGTCTCTCTTCATTTTGTAACTCCTTATTTCGAGTTACTAATCTTAGCAACTGAACCGGTATCAAATACCCAGGGGCTACTATGAACACTAGTAAAGTACACATCAATAACATGTATATCAAATATACCTTTGTTCACTTTGCCATCCTTCTTATCCGCCAAGTATTTGGGGCAGTTCTGCTTCCAGTGACCATTCCCTTTGCAGTAGAAGCACTCAGTTTCAGGCTTAGGTCTAGTTTTGGGCTTCTTCACAGGAGTGGCAACTTGCTTACCATTCTTCTTGAAGTTCCCCTTCTTTCCCTTGCCCTTTTTCTTCAAACTAGTGGTCTTGTTAACCATCAACATTTGATGCTATTTATTGATTTCTACCTTCGCTGATTTCAGCATCGCGAAGAGCTCGGGAATCGTTTTCATCATCCCTTGCATATTATAGTTCATCTAGAACTTGGTGATAGTGACTAGAGAACTCTGTCAATCACTATCTTATTTGGAAGATTAACTCCCACTTGATTCAAGCAATTGTAGTACCTAGACATTCTGAGCACATGCTCACTAGCTGAGCTATTCTCCTCCATCTTGTAGGCAAAGTACTTGTCAGAGGTCTCATACCTCTCGACTTGGGTATGAGTCTGAAATATCATTTTCAGCTTCTTGGAACATCTCATATGTTGCATGGTATTCAAAACATTTTTGAAGTACCGGCTCTAAGCCGTAAAGCATGGTGCGCTAAACTATCAAGTAGTCATCATACCGAGCTTGCAAAATGTTCATAACGTATGCATCTGCTCCTGGAACAGGTTCGTCACCTAGTGGTGCATCAAGGACATAATTCTTCTGTGCAGCAATGAGGATAATCCTCAGATCACGGACCCAGTCCGCATCATTGCTACTATCATCTTTCAACTTAGTTTTCTCTAGGAACATATCAAAAATAAAACAGGGGAGCTATACGCGAGCTATTGATCTACAACATAGATATGCAAATACTATCAGGACTAAGTTCGTGATAAATTAAGTTCAATTAATCAAATTACTTAAGAACTCCCACTTAGATTGACATCCCTCGAGTCATCTAAATGATTACGTGATCCATATCAACTAAACCATGTTCGATCATCACGTGAGATGGAGTAGTTTTCAATGGTGAACATCTCTATGTAGATCATATCTACTATATGATTCACGTTCGACCTTTCGGTCTCCAGTGTTCCAAGGCCATGTATGTACATGCTAGGCTCGTCAAGTTTAACCCGAGTATTCCGCATGTGGAAAACTGTCTTGCACCCATTGTATGTGAACGTAGAGCTTATCACACCAGATCATCACGTGGTGTCTCGGCACGACGAACTGTTGCAACGGTGCATACTTAGGGAGAACACTTATACCTTGAAATTTTAGTGAGGGGTCATCTTATAATGCTACAGTCGTACTAAGCAAAATAAGATACATAAAAGATAAACATCACATGCAATCAAAATATGTGACATGATATGGCCATCATCATCTTGTGCCTTTGATCTCCATCTCCAAAGCACCGTCATGATCTCCATCGTAGCGTCGTTGTCGTCTCGCCAACTATTGCTTCTACAACTATCGCTAACGCATAGTAATAAAGTAAAGCAATTACATGGCGTTTGCATTTCATACAATAAAGCGACAACCATAAGGCTCCTGCTAGTTGCCGATAACTTTTACAAAACATGATCATCTCATACAATAACGTATATCAAATCATGTCTTGACCATATCACATCACAACATGCCCTGCAAAAACAAGTTAGACGTCCTCTACTTTGTTGTTACAAGTTTTACATGGCTGCTACGGGCTTCTAGTAAGAACCGTTCTTACCTACGCATCAAAACCACAATGGTGATTTATCAAGTTTGCTATTTTAACCTTCAACAAGGACCAGCCACAGTCAAATTCAATTCAACTAAAGTTGGAGAAACAGGCACCCGCCAACCACCTTTAAGCAAAACTAGTTGCATGTCTGTCGGTGGAACCGGTCTCATGAATGTGGTCATGTAAGGTTGGCCGGTCCGCTTCATCCAACAATACCGCCGAATCAAAATAAGACATTGGTGGTAAGCAGTATGACGATCACCGCCCACAACTCTTTGTGTTCTACTCATGCATATCATCTACGCATAGACCTGGCTCGGATGCCACTGTTGGGGAACGTAGCATGCAATTTTAAAATAATCCTACGCTCACGCAAGAGCTATCTAGGAGATGCATAGCAATGAGGGGGGAAGAGTGTGTCCAGTACCCTCGTAGACCAAAAGCGGAAGCGTTTGTTAACGCGGTTGATGTAGTCGAACTTCTTCTCGTTCCGACCGATCAAGCACCGAATGTACGACACCTCCGAGTTCTGCACACATTCAGCTCGATGAAGTCCCTCGAACTCTTGATCCAGCAAAGTGTCAAGGGAGAGTTCCGTCAGCACGACGGCGTGGTGAAAGTGATGGTGAAGTGATCCGTGCAGGGCTTCGCCTAAGCACTACGTGAATATGACCGTAGGCGTAAACTGTGGAGGGGGGCGCCACACACAGCTAAGAATGTTTGTTGTGTGTTCTAGGCGCCCCCTCCTCACATATATATATGTGGGAGGGGGAGGGGGACAACCAAGGGGTGCCCAGAGTAGGAGGAATCCTACTTGGGGGCCTTGTCCAATTCACCCCCCCCCCTACCATGTTTTCCGGAGAGGGAAGGAAAGGGAGAGGAGGGAAGGAAGGGGGAGGCCGAATTGCCTCCCCTTCCTTCTCTCTTCCCCTTTTCCTTTACCCTTCCTATTCGGCCAGCAAGGGTGCGCATCAGCCCATGCTGGCTGCTGCATTTCCCCTCTTGACCCAATATGCCCATATAGTTTGCCGGGGTAGCCCGGAACTCCTTCCGGTGACCCGATACGTACCCGGTACCCCCGGAACACTTCCGGTGTCCAAATACTATCGTCCTATATATGAATCTTTACCTCTCGGCCATTTCGAGACTCCTCGTCATGTCCGTGATCTCATCCAGGACTCCGAACAACATTCGATCACCAAATCACATAACTTATATAATACAAATCATCATCGAACGTTAAGCGTGCGGACCCTACGGGTTCAAGAACTATGTAGACATGACCGAGCCACCTCTCCGGTCAATAACCAACAGTGGAACCTGGATGCTCATATTGGTTCCTACATATTCTACGAAGATCTTTATCGGTCAAACCGTAGTGACAACATACGTCATTCCCTTTGTCATCGGTATGTTACTTTCCCGAGATTCGATCGTCGGTATCCTTATACCTAGTTCAATTTCATTACCGGCAAGTCTATTTACTCTTTCCGTAATGCATCATCCCGCAACTAACCCATTAGTCTATGGTTAGGAAACTTAACCATCTTTGATTAACGAGCTAGTCTAGTAGAGGCTTACTAGGGACACAGTGTTTTGTCTATGTATTCACACATGTATCAAGTTTCCGGTTAATACAATTCTAGCATGAATAATAAACATTTATCATGATATAAGGAAATATAAAATAACAACTTTATTATTGCCTCTAGGGCATATTTCCTTCAAAATGACACGTATGTATCGTTGCTATTAAGGATAACAAGATGGGGTCTATTCCTACATGAATAGATCTTGTCTACATCATGTCATCGTTCTTATTGCATTACACCATTTCTCCATGAACTTAATACACTAGATGCATGCTGGATAGCGGTCGATGTGTGGAGTAATAGTAGTAGATGCAGGTAGGAGTCGGTCTACTAATCTTGGACGTGACACCTATGTAATGATCATTGCCTGGATATCGTCATAATTATTTGAAGTTCTATCAATTTCCCAACAGTAATTTGTTTACCCACCGTATGCTATTTTTCTGGAGAGAAGCCGCTAGTGAAATCTACGGCCCCCGGGTCTATTTTCTCATCATATATTTTCAGATCTACATTGCCATTTGCCTTTTCTTTTATTTGCATTTTTTATTTTCAAATCTATATTATCAAAAACCCAAAAATACTTTGTTGCACTTTATTTTATTTCGCGTTTTATCGAGATCTATTTATCCAATCTATCACAATTTTTATCCCTACAACTTGGCAATTTGTGGCACCGTTACCCGAAAGGGATTGACAACCCCTTTAACTCGTCGGGTTGCAAGTATTTGTTCTTTGTGTGCAGGTACCGTTTACATAGTGTTGCTTGGTTCTCCTACTGGTTCGATAACCTTGGTCCCATCACTGAGAGAAATACCTACCGTAGCTGTGCTGCATTATCCCTTCCTCTTTGGGGAAATACCGACGTAGTTCAAGCCGCATCATCTTCTCAAAATAACATGGCCAAAGAAAGTTATCCCTACAAAATCTAGTCTGTCTATGCTCCATCTTCATCACACAAAGTATTAAATCATGCACAACCCCGATGACAAGCCAAGCAATTGTTTCATACTTTTGATGTTCTCAAACTTTTTCAACTTTCACGCAATACATGAGCGTGAGCCGTGGATATAGCACTATAGGTGGAATAGAATATGGTGGTTGTGGAGAAGACAAAAAGAAGGAGATAGTCTCATATCAACTAGGCATATCAAGAGGCTATGGAGATGCCCATCAATAGATATCAATGTGAGTGAGTAGGGATTGCCATGCAACGGATGCACTAGAGCTATAAGTATATGAAAGCTCAAAAGAAACTAAGTGGGTGTGCATCCAACTCACTTGCTCACGAAGACCTATGGCAATTTGAGGAAGCCCATCATTGGAATATACAAGCCAAGTTCTATGATGAACAATTCTCACTAGTATATGAAAGTGACAAATAGGAGACTCTCTATCGTGAAGATCATGGTGCTACTTTGAAGCACAAGTGTGGAAAAAGGATAGTAGCATTGCTCCTTCTCTCTTTTCTCCCATTTTTTTATTTTGGGCTCTTTGGCCTCATTTTTGACAATGATGGCTGTTTTGAGGAAGGTATATGGTGGGTGTAATGCACCAACGAAAGTCGCGGTACTAGAGAATCTAGCAAAGGTGGAAGGGTGAGAGTGGGTATAATCCATGGACTCAACATTAGTCACAAAGAAATCACATACTTATTGCAAAAGTCTATTAGCTAACAAAACAAAGTACTACACACATGCTCCTAGGGGGATAGATTGGTAGGAAAATACCATCGCTCGTCCCCGGCCGCCACTCATAAGGAAGACAATCAATAAATAAATCATGCTCCGACTTCATCACATAACAGTTCACCATACGTGCATGCTACGAGAATCACAAACTTTAACACAAGTATTTCTACCAATCCACAATTATTCACTAGCATGACTCTAATATCACCATCTTTATATCTTAAAACAATCATAAGGAATCAAACTTCTCATAGTATTCAATGCACTTAATATGAAAGTTTTTATTATATCCCTCTTGGATGCCCATCATATTAGGACTAAATTCATAACCTAAGCAAATTACCATGATGTTTAGAGACTCTCAAAATAATATAAGTGAAGCAAGAGAGTTCAACAATTTCTATAAAATAAAACCACCGCCGTGCTCTAAAAATATATAAGTGAAGCACTAGAGCATATTGCCTAGCTCAAAAGATATAAGTGAAGCACATAGAGTATTCTAATAAATTCATGATTAATGTGTGTCCCTCTCAAAAGGTGTGTACAGCAAGGATGATTGTGGAAAACTAAAAAGCAAAGACTCATATCATACAAGACGCTCCAAGCAAAACACATATCATGTGGTGAATAAAAATATAGCCTCAAGTAAAATTACCGACACATTGAAGACGAAAGAGGGGATGCCTTCCAGGGCATCCCCAAGCTTAGGATCTTGGTTATCCTTGAATATTACCTTGGGGTGACTTGGGCATCCCCAAGCTTAGGCTCTTTCCACTCCTTATTCCATAGTCAATTAAATGTTTACCCAAAACTTGAAAACTTCACAACACAAAACTCAACAGAAAAACTCATGAGATCTGTTAGTATAAAAAATAAAATCACCACTTTTGGTACTGTTGTGAACTCATTATTTATTTATATTGGTGTAATATCTACTGTACTCCAACTTCTCCATGGTTCATGCACCCCGATACTACCCATAGATTCATCAAAATAAGCAAACAACACACAGAAAACAAAATCTGTCAAAAACAGAACAATATGTAGTAATTTGTAAACTTCGAATACTTCTGTAACTCCAAAATTCTGAAACATTAGGAAAATAGAGGCAATTTGTATATCAATCTTGTGTAAAAAAAATTAGGATTTTATCGCGTTTCTGTGAATTATGAATATTATTTTACTGGGCGCAAAAGTTTCTGTTTTTTCAGCAAGATCAAATCAACGATATACCAAAGTATCCCAAAGGCTTTACTTGGCACAAACACTAATTAAAAACACCAAAACACAATGACTACAGAGTTAATACTGTGTATTTTATTCAAGAACAGAAGCAAAACAAAAACACAAAAATAAAATTGGGTTGCCTCCTAACAAGCGCTATTGTTTAACGCCCCTAGTTAGGCATATTGCAATAGATCTAGGTATTGTCATCTTTGGTATGCTTTTCCGTAGATGTGTTCTCATTGGGAGGTTTTGCAAAGACAACTTGAAACACGTTATCCATAGAAATTTTGACATCATTAAGCTGCCCCTCTACGTATCCCCTTTTGTTTCCGGCTACAATCCAGGAATACTATTGAGTACCATCATTAAAAATCTGTTGGATCATATCTAAAATGGAGATCTTATTTTTGAGATTTTCATCAAAATTTTGATTATTTCCAAACAAATGTCTCAAAGTGTAGTCACTATTATAAAGAATCTCATCTATCACCGCTTTTCATGACTCATACCATAATGATCAAAAAGTTCCCTAGCTTCCCGTACTATGTGATCAAATTCATTCTTAAGAACTTGGGTAGCTATTTTTTAGCTTTAGGATCTTTTATCATGGGTAGCTCATAAAACAATCTTTGCAAAATTGGATGAGTACGAATGAATCTATGTTCAAATTCTAGAACTAATGCTGAAATAGCTTCCGCATAAGTTTTAGTTCATTTGAGTATGGGAGCATCATCAAGAGACAAATTGCCTACACAATTGAAAAATTCGTGTATATGTTCTTTTCCCATAAAATTTCCTTGCCCAAAACGAAAGTTTTAACATCCAGATTTCCTGAACGTCCAATTTTAGGAGTCAGGCCAATCAGTTTCTGCCATGCCAAAGTCACTCATAATGATGAGTTTAGGCAAACAAAAGATCGGGAGGAAGAATGGCGAATAAAAGGGCAAATCTTTTTGTGTTTTTCTAAAAATCATTTTAGAAGTGGGCGATAGGAAAATGAGAGGCAAATAGAAAATAATATAATGCAAGAGATGAGAGTTTATGATGGGTACTTGGTAGGCTTGATGTAGACCTCCCCGGCAACGGCGCCAGAAATTCTTCCTGCTACTTCTTGAGCTTGTGTTGGTTTTTTCATGAAGAGGAAAGGGTGATGCAGCAAAGTAGAGATAAGTATTTCCCTCAGTTAGAGAACCAAGGTATCAATCTAGTAGGAGGTACAAGCAAGTCTCCAATCTATGCACCTGCACAAACAATCAAACACTTGCACCCAACGCGATAAAGGGGTTGTCAATCCCTTCACGGTCAATTGCAATGGTGAGATCTGATAGAGATAGATATAAAAGATTACTAAAACATAAAAAAAAATAAAAACAAATAAATTGGAGCAAGGTATTTTTGGGTTTTTTGGTTTATAGATCTGAAAGTATATGATGGAAAATAGACCCGGGGGCCATAGGTTTCACTAGAGGCTTCTCTCTTGAAGGCAAAGAATACGGTGGGTGAACAAATTACTGTCGAGCAATTGATAGAAAAGCGCAAAATTATGACGATATCCAAGGCAATGATTATGCATATAGGCATCACGTCCATGTCAAGTAGACCGGCTCCTGCCTGTATCTACTACTATTACTCCAGACATCGACCGCTATCCAGCATGCATCTAGAGTATTAAGTTCATAAAGAACGGAGTAACGCCTTATGTAAGATCACATGTGAAGGAAATATGCCCTAGAGGCAATAATAAAGTTATTATTTATTTCCTTATTCTCATGATAAATATTTATTATTCATGCTAGAATTGTATTATCCGGAAACGTGATACATGTGTGAATACATAGACAAACATAGTGTCACTAGTATGCCTCTACTTGACTAGCTCGTTGATCAAAGATGGTTATGTTTCCTAGCCATAGACATGAGTTGTCATTTGATTAACGGGATCACATCATTAGGATAATGATGTGATTGACTTGACCCATTCCGTTAGCTTAGCACTTGATCGTTTAGTATGTTGCTATTGCTTTCTTCATGACTTATACATGTTCCTATGACTATGAGATTATGCAACTCCCGTTTACCGGAGGAACACTTTGTGTGCTACCAAATGTCACAACGTAACTGGGTGATTATAAAGGTGCTCTACAGGTGTCTCCGAAGGTACTTGTTGGGTTGGCGTATTTCGAGATTAGGGTTTGTCACTCCGATTGTCGGAGAGGTATCTCTGGGCCCACTCAGTAATGCACATCACTATAAGCCTTGCAAGCATTGTAACTAATTAGTTAGTTGCGGGATGATGTATTACGGAATGAGTAAAGAGACTTGCCGCTAACGAGATTGAACTAGGTATTGAGATACCGACGATCAAATCTCGGGCAAGTAACATACCGATGACAAAGGGAACAACGTATGTTGTTATGCGGTCTGACCGATAAAGATCTTCGTAGAATATGTGGGAGCCAATATGAGCATCCAGGTTCCGCTATTGGTTATTGACCGGAGACGTGTCTCGGTCATGTCTACATTGTTCTCGAACCGTAGGGTCCGCACGCTTAAAGTTTGATGACGGTTATATTATGAGTTTATGTGTTTTGATGTACCGAAGGTAGTTCGGAGTCCCATATGAGATCGGGGACATGACGAGGAGTCTTGAAATGGTCGAGACGTAAAGATCGATATATTGGACGACTATATTCGGACATCGGAAAGGTTCCGAGTGATTCGGGTATTTTTTGGAGTACCGGAGAGTTACGGGAATTCGTCGGGGAGTATATGGGCCTTATTGGGCTTTAGGGGAAAGAGAGAGGAGAGGCTGGGCGCCCCCCCCCCCAAGGCCTAGTCGGAATTGGACTAGGGGGATTGGTTGCGCCCCTCCTTCCTTCTCTTTTCTCTCCCCTTTCCTTGACTCTTACTCCTACTACTTGGAAGGGGGGAATCCTACTCCCGGTGGGAGTAGGACTCCACCTAGGGCGTGCCATAGAGAGGGCCGGCCCTCCCCCTCCTCCACTCCTTTATATACGGGGAGGGGGGCACCCCTTGGAGACACAACAATTGATCATTTGATCTTTTAGTCGTGTGCGGTGCCCCCCTCCACCATAGTCCACCTCGATAATACTGTAGCGGTGCTTAGGCGAAGCCCTGCGTCGGTAGAACATCATCATCGTCACCATGCCGTCGTGCTGACAAAACTCTCCCTCAACACTCGGCTGGATCGGAGTTCGAGGGACGTCATCGGGCTGAACGTGTGCTGAACTCGGAGGTGCCGTGCGTTCGGTACTTGATCGGTCGGATCGTGAAGACGTACAACTACATCAACCGCGTTGTGCTAACGCTTCCGCTTACGGTCTACGAGGGTACGTAGACAACACTCTCCCCTCTCGTTGCTATGCATCACCATGATCTTGCGTGTGCGTAGGATTTTTTTTGAAATTACTACGTTCCCCAACAGTGGTATCAGAGCCAGGTTTTATGCGTAGATGTCATATGCACGAGTAGAACACAAGTGAGTTGTGGGCGATACAAGTCATACTGCTTACCAGCATGTCATACTTTGGTTCGGCGGTATTGTTGGATGAAGCGGCCGGGCCCGACATTACGCGTACGCTTACGCGAGACTGGTTCTACCGACGTGCTTCACACACAGGTGGCTGGCGGGTGTCAGTTTCTCCAACTTTAGTTGAACCGAGTGTGGCTACGCCCGGTCCTTGAGAAGGTTAAAATAGCACGAACTTGACGAACTATTGTTGTGGTTTTGATGCGTAGGTAAGAACGGTTCTTGCTCAGCCCGTAGCAGCCACGTAAAACTTGCAACAACAAAGTAGAGGACGCCTAACTTGTTTTTGTAGGGCATGTTGTGATGTGATATGGTCAAGATGTGATGCTATATTTTATTGTATGAAATGATCATGTTTTGTAACCGAGTTATTGGCAACTGGCAGGAGCCATATGGTTATTGCTTTATTGTATGCAATGCAATCGCCTTGTAATGCTTTACTTTATCACTAAGCGGTAGCAATAGTTGTAGAAGCATAAGTTGGCGAGATGACAACGATGCTACGATGGAGATCAAGGTGTCGCGCCAGTGACGATGGTGATCATGACGGTGCTTCGGAGATGGAGATCACAAGCACAAGATGATGATGGCCATATCATATCACTTATATTGATTGCATGTGATGTTTATCTTTTATGCGTCTTATCTTGCTTTGTTTGACAGTAGCATTATAAGATGATCTCTCACTAAATTTCAAGGTATAAGTGTTCCCCCTGAGTATGCACCGTTGCCAAAGTTCGTCGTGCCCAGACACCACGTGATGATCGGGTGTGATAAGCTCTACGTCCATCTACAACGGGTGTAAGCCAGTTTTGCACACGCAGAATACTCAGGTTAAACTTGACGAGCCTAGCATATGCAGATATGGCCTCGGAACACAGAGACCGAAAGGTCGAGCGTGAATCATATAGAAGATATGATCAACATAGTGATGTTCACCATTGAAAACTACTCCATTTCACGTGATGATCGGTTATGGTTTAGTTGATTTGGATCACGTGATCACTTAGATGATTAGAGGGATGTCTATCTAAGTGGGAGTTCTTAAGTAATATGATTAATTGAACTTTAATTTATCATGAACTTAGTCCTGGTAGTATTAGCATATCTATGTTGTAGATCAATAGCTCGCGTTTAGCTCCCCTGTTTTATTTTTTGATATGTTTCTATAGAAAACTAAGTTGAAAAATGTTAGTAGCAATGATGCGGATTGGATCCATGATCTGAGGATTATCCTCATTTCTGCACAGAAGAATTATGTCCTTGATGCACCGCTAGGTGACAGACCTATTGCAGGAGCAGATGCAGACGTTATGAACGTTTGGCTAGCTCAATATGATGACTACTTGATAGTTTAGTGCACCATGCTTTGCGGCTTAGAATCGGGGCTTCAAAGACGTTTTTGAAACGCCATGGAGCATATGAGATGTTCCAAGAGTTAAAATTAGTATTTCAGACTCATGCCCGTGTCGAGAGGTATGAGACCTCTGACAGTACTTTGCCTAAAAGATGGAGGAGAATAGCTCAATCAGTGAGCATGTGCTCAGATTGTCTGGGTACTACAATTGCTTGAATCAAGTGGGAGTTAATCTTCCAGATAAGATAGTAATTGACAAAGTTCTCTAGTCACTATCACCAAGTTACTAGAACTTCGTGATGAACTATAATGTGCAAGGGATGACGAAAAACAATTCCCAAGCTCTTCGCGATGCTAAAATCGGCGAAGGTAGAAATCAAGAAAAACATCAAGTGTTGATGGTTGACAAGACCACTAGTTTCAAGAAAAGGGGCAAAGGGAAGAAGGGAAACTTCAAGAAGAACGGCAAGCAAGTTGCTGCTCGAGTGAAGAAACCCAAGTCTGGACCTAAGCCTGAGACTAAGTGCTTCTACTTCAAAGGGACTGGTCACTGGAAGCGGAACTACCCCAAGTAATTGGTGGATAAGAAGGATGGCACAGTGAACATAGGTATATTTGATATACATGTTATTGATGTGTACTTTACTAGTGTTTATAGCAACCCCTCAGTATTTGATACTAGTTCAGTTGCTAAGAGTAGTAACTCAAAACGGGAGTTGCAGAATGAACAGAAACTAGTTAAGGGCGAGGTGACGATGTGTGTTGGAAGTAGTTCCAAGATTGATATGATCATCATCGCACACTCCCTATACTTTCGGGATTACTGTTGAACCTAAATAAGTGTTATTTGGTGTTTGTGTTGAGCATGAATATGATTTGATCATGTTTATTGCAATACGGTTATTCATTTAAGTTAGAGAATAATTGTTGTTCTGTTTACATGAATACAACCTTCTATGGTCATACACCCAATGAAAATGGTTTGTTGGATCTCGATCGTAGTAATACACATATTCATAATATTGAAGCCAAAAGATGCAAAGTTAATAATGATAGTGCAACTTATTTGTGGCACTGCCGTTTAGGTCATATTGGTGTAAAGCGCATGAAGAAACTCCATGCTAATGGACTTTTGGAATCACTTGATTATGAATCACTTGATGCTTGCGAACCATGCCTCATGGGCAAGATGACTAAGACTCTGCTCTCTGGAACAATGGAGCGAGCAACTGACTTATTGAAAATAATACATACTGATGTATGCGGTCCGATGAGTGTTGAGGCTCGCGGCAAGTATCATTATTTTCTGACCTTCACAGATGATTTGAGCAGATATGGGTATATCTACTTAATGAAACATAAGCCTGAAACATTTGAAAAGTTCAAAGAATTTCAGAGTGAAGTTGAAAATCATCGTAACAAGAAAATAAAATTTCTATGATCTGATCATGGAGGAGAATATTTGAGTTACGAGTTTGGTCTTCATTTGAAACAATGCAGAATAGTTTCGCAACTCATGCCACCTAGAACACCACAGCGTAATGGTGTGTCCGAACATTGTAACTGTACTTTATTAGATATGGTGCAATCTATGATGTCTCTTACCCATTTACCACTATCGTTTTGGGGTTATGCATTAGAGACAGCTGCATTCACGTTAAATAGGGCACCATCTAAATCCGTTGAGACGACGCCTTATGATGTGGTTTGGCAAGAAACCAAAGTTGTCGTTTCTTAAAATTTGGGGTTGCGATGCTTATGTGAAAAAGTTTCATCCTGATAAGCTCAAACCCAAATCGGAGAAATGTGTCTTCATAGGATACCCAAAGGAGATAGTTGGGTACACTTTCTATCACAGATCCAAAGGCAAGATATTTGTTGCTTATAATGGATCCTTTCTAGAGAAGGAGTTTCTCGCGAAAGAAGTGAGTGGGAGGAAAGTAGAACTTGATGAGGTAACTGTACCTGCTCCCTTATTGGAAAGTAGTTCATCACAGAAATTTGTTCCTGTGACTCCTACACCAATTAGTGAGGAAGCTAATGATGATGATCATGTAACTTCAGATCAAGTTACTACCGAACCTCGTAGGTCAACCAGAGTGAGATCCGCACCAGAGTGGTACGATAATCCTGTTCTGGAGGTCATGTTACTAGACCATGACGAAACTGCGAACTATGAGGAAGCGATGATGAGCCCAGATTCCGCAAAATGGCTTGAGGCCATGAAATCTGAGATGGGATCCATGTATGAGAACAAAGTGTGGACTTTGGTTGACTTGCCCGATGATCGGCAAGCCATAGAAAATAAATGGATCTTTAAGAGGAAGACGGACACTGATAGTAGTGTTACTATCTACAAAGCTAGACTTGTCGAAAAAGGTTTTTGACAAAGTTCAAGGTGTTGACTACGATGAGATTTTCTCACTCGCAGCGATGCTTAAGTCTGTCCGAATCATGTTAGCAAATTGCCACATTTTATGAAATCTGGCAAATGGATGTCAAAACTACATTCCTTGATAGATTTATTAAAGAAGAGTTGTATATGATGCAACCAGAAGGTTTTGTCAATCCTAAAGGTGCTAACAAAATATGCAAGCTCCAGCGATCCATCTATGGACTGGTGCAAGCATCTCGGAGTTGGAATATACGCTTTGATAAGTTGATCAAAGCATATAGTTTTATACAGACTTGCGGTGAAGCCTGTATTTACAAGAAAGTGAGTGGGAGCACTACAACATTTCTGATAAGTATATGTGAATGACATATTGTTGATCAGAAATAATGTAGAATTGTTCTACAAAGCATAAAGGAGTGTTTGAAAGGAGTTTTTCAAAGAAAGACCTCAGTGAAGCTGCTTACATATTGAGCATCAAGATCTATAGAGATAGATCAAGATGCTTGATAAGTTTTTTCAATGAGTACATACCTTGACAAGATTTTGAAGTAGTTCAAAATGGAACAGTCAAAGAAAGAGTTCTTGCCTGTGTTACAAGGTGTGAAATTGAGTAAGACTCAAAGCCCGACCACGGCAGAAGATAGAAAGAGAATGAAAGTCATTCCCTATGCCTCAGCCATAGGTTCTGTAAAGTATGCCATGCTATGTACCAGATCTATTGTATACCCTACACTGATTTTGGCAAGGGAGTACAATAGTGATCTAGGAGTAGATCACTGGACAGCGGTCAAAATTATCCTTAGTGGAATAAGGATATGTTTCTCGATTATGGAGGTGACAAAAGGTTCGTCGTAAAAGGGTTATGTCGATGCAAGTTTTGACACTGATCCAGATGACTCTAAGTCCCAATCTGGATACATATTGAAAGTGGGAGCAATTAGCTAGAGTAGCTCCGTGCAGAGCATTGTTGACATAGAAATTTGCAAAATACATACGGATCTAAATATGGCAGACCCGTTGACTAAACTTCTCTCACAAGCAAAACATGATCACACCTTAGTACTCTTTGGGTGTTAATCACATAGCGATGCGAACTAGATTATTGACTCTAGTAAAACCCTTTGGGTGTTGGTCACATGACGATGTGAACTATGGGTGTTAATCACATGGTGATGTGAACTATTGGTGTTAAATCACATGGCGATATGAACTAGATTATTGACTCTAGTGCAAGTGGGAGACTGAAGGAAATATGCCCTAGAGGCAATAATAAAGTTATTATTTATTTCCTTATTCTCATGATAAATGTTTATTATTCATGCTAGAATTGTATTATCCGGAAACATGATACATGTGTGAATACATAGACAAACAGAGTGTCACTAGTATGCCTCTATTTGACTAGCTCGTTGATCAAAGATGGTTATGTTTCCTAGCCATAGACATGAGTTGTCATTTGATTAACGGGATCACATCATTATGAGAATGATGTGATTGACTTGACCCATTCCGTTAGCTTAGCACTTGATCGTTTAGTATGTTGCTATTGCTTTCTTCATGACTTATACATGTTCCTATGACTATGAGATTATGTAACTCCCGTTTACCGGAGGAACACTTTGTGTGCTACCAAATGTCACAACGTAACTGGGTGATTGTAAAGGTGCTCTACAGGTGTCTCCGAAGGTACTTGTTGGGTTGGCGTATTTCGAGATTAGGATTTGTCACTCCGATTGTCGGAGAGGTATCTCCGGGCCCACTCAGTAATGCACATCACTATAAGCCTTGCAAGCATTGTAACTAATGAGTTAGTTGCGGGATGATGTATTACGAAACGAGTAAAGCACTACAAAAAAAGACACATCCAAGACATTTTGGGCCGAACGAAATTTTTTTCTGTCATACATATGACACTTCTATGACGATAATTGTGACAAAACCCGGTATCAGTATCATCATAGATGTGGTGGGCTCCTACTTCTATGACAAAAAACCATGACAGAAAATGGGCTTTTCGTCCTGCGCGGGCCGGAGACGCAGCTGCATGACATTCTTTGGGCCGTCCATGACGGAAAAAACCATGGTAGAAGCGAGGGGGAGGAAAATTTCGGGGAGTTCCCGGTTACGGTGGGAGGTCGGGGGCCGAGCGATGCGCGTTTCTCTTGTACACGTACGCGCGTGTGTGCGAGGTGTTGGCTCTAACTGAACCCGAGCGAGGCGTTGGGCTCTAACTGAACCCGAGCGAGGCGTTGGGCTCTAACTGAACCCGAGCGATTGCACTGCAGGCTACGTGTTACTGAACCCGAGCGATCGATCGATGGCTGTTAACTGAACCTGATCGAGTGATTCCTTCGCTACTGCTGCTAACTGAAGCCGATCGATTGGATGAACAGTGAGCGTTGCGGGGGGGTTGGATGAACAGTGAGCAGTGGCGTTGCCTCTGGATGAACAGCCTCGTGGTGTGGAGGGCTGGATGAACAGTAGATGGTGGAGGGGTGCCCGTGGAGGGGTGGTTGAACAGGACCCCGTGGTGTGGAGGGCTGGATGAACAGTAGACGGTGGAGGGGTGCCCGTGGAGGGGTGGTTGAACAGTAGCCGGTGGAGTAGCGCGCGGTGGAGGCTGGATGAACAGGAGCCCATGGAGGCTGGAGGAGGTCGACGATGGAGATGAACAGTATCCCGTGGAGTCCCGTTTTGTGGTACGCCACACCCCTCCCGATGAACAGGACCCCCGTTTCGACCGTAGGAGGTCTGTTTCGTCCGTTTTGCGGTACGCCACACCCCTCTCGATCAACAGGACCCCCGTTTCGACCGTAGGAGGTCCGTTTCATCTGTTTTGCGGTATGCCACACCCCTCCCGATCAACAGAACCCCCGTTTTGACCATAGAGGTCCATTTCGTCCGTTTTGCGGTACGCCACACCCCTCCCGATCAACAGGACCCCCGTTTCGACCGTAGGAGGTCCGTTTCCTCCGTTTTGCAGTACGCCACACCCCTCCCAATCAACAGGACCCCGTTCCGAACGTAGGAGGTCTGTTTCCTCCGTTTTGCGGTACGCCAGGCCTCGTTTCCATCGCCTGTTCCGTCCAAGCCCTCCCGATGAACACGACCACGCATTCCGTTCCGACCCAGCCGGTTAGCTCCCACGCGTTCCGTTGCCTCCCGATGAACATGACGCATTCCATTGCCTCCCCATGAACACGACGCATTCCGTTGCCTCCCCATGAACACGACGCATTCTGTTGCCTCCCCATGAACACGACGACGACGTTGTTTCTCCGTTCTGACCCAGCCATGTACACGAGCCCTGGCCGTACGTATGCGTGAGTAGGTGTTCGAGACCCCGCCCGTATGTACACATATGTGGCCGTATTTTCTTTCTTGCACCCTGGCCGCTGTACATACGTGTACATGCTACGTGCGCGCCTCTACTACGACACGTGTGCGCCTCTACTACGACACGTGTGTGCCTCTACATCGACCAGTATGTATGTACATGTTCGCGACCAGAATGACAACGCTACGTACGCTTCGACCAGGTGGGTCCCGACTGTCAGGCACTTCCTTGCCTGCAAAGAGATTGTTTTTTTGCCCAGACGCACTTTCTTGCGTGCGAAGATGTAGCCGGTGGGTCCCAGCAGTCAGGGGGCGAATCATTTTTTTTTGCCCGGACGCACTTCCTTGCGTGCGAAGGTGTAGCTGGTGGGTCCCGGCAGTCAGGCGGGCGAATCGTTTTTTTTTGCCCGGACGCACTTCCTTGCGTGCGAAGATGAAGCTGATGGGTCCCAGCAGTCAGGGGAAACGTTTTTTCCGCTAAATACAGTGGCCCGTCCGGTGGGTCCCAGCTGTCAGGTGGAGGAATCATTATTTTCCGCGTAATAAGGAGGCACTTCCTTGCTGCGGCCGTGGACCCAGCTGTCAGCCTCTCCACGTACAGTCCACGTCCGATGGAAGTCGTTCCTTGACCACGTTGACCAGGCCGCGCCGAGCACCACGACGGTGGACGACGGCGAGGCCTAGGAAGGGGATGAAGCGGAGCCGGGGAAGACGCGGCAGTGGAAACCCGCGCGGAGAGGAGTACGAGGGTTCACTGGTTCGGCTGCGGTGTGAGGCTGCCGTCGCCGCAGGGCCTGACCAATGGTGGGAATAGGAGGGGGCGGTGAGGCCTCCGCGGCAGCACAGCCGGCCACGGGAGGCAGGAGCATGCGGCACGACCGGCGCTGCTTTGGGCGGCTGGAGCAAGAAGACCAGAGGTTGAAGAAGCACTACGGCCGTTGGATGGACATCGTACGGTCACTGGAGCTAGAATCGTTCATATTGACTAAGTTGACAAAGCCCTCCGTCCCCGTCAACTTAGTTGGCCCACAAGTCATCCTCCCACTATGGTGGGTCCCAGCTAGCAGGGGGGTATTCATTTTTTTGTGCGTAATAAGGAGGCACTTCCTTGCGTGCGAAGATATAGCTGGTGGGTCCGACATGTCAGCGGGGGGAACATTTTTTCGCAAAATACAGAGGCCCTTCCGGTGGGTCCCAGCTGTCAGGTGGAGGAATCATTATTTTGCGCGTATAGTCCACGGCCGATGGATGTCATTTGTTGACCACGTTGACCAGGCCGCGCCGAGAGCACCATGGCGGTGGACGACGGCGAGGCCTAGGAAGGGAATGACACGGAGCCGGGGAAGACTCGGCAATGGTTGCCCACGCGGTGGGGAGTACGAGGGTTTACTGGTCCGGCTGCCGTCGCCGGAAAATAACAGGAGGTGTGGGTGAGTAGAGTAATGGCCTGGCCAGCAATGAAGTAGGGTGGGGCGGTGCGGCCTGTGCGGCAGCACAGCCGGCCACGGGAGGCGGGAGCAGGCAGTCCCACCGGAGCTGGTTTGGGCGGCTGGAGCAAGAAGATTAGATATTGAAGAAGCAGCACGGCCGTTGGATTAACATCCAACGGTCATTGCTGCTAGAATCGTTTGTGGACTAAGTTGACAAAGCCAAAGTACACGTCAACCTAGTAGACCCACAAGTCAGCCTCCAAATCTGTCCCAAACAGCATACAGCCCGAAATATCTAGCCAGATTCAAATTAATTTTAAATCTAAATATACCTTAATTTCAATTCAATGAAATTTTACCCGCACAAAAACAATGAAATTTAAAATATCAAAATCCGAAAGAAAACAGTATTTCGGAACTAATTGCCTGTTTGTTGTATTTTTTTCATTTACAGCCCATTTATTATTACATATTGCCCATTTCTTATTACTTATAGCCCATTTTCTGGGAAAAATGCATCCCTCCTCGTCTTGAAAGATTTCCGGCCCAGCAGGGCGTAGAAAAGCAAGTAGGCCTATGTTGGTTATTCTGCAAAAAACAAAATAGCTGGCTAGCCATTTTCAGAAAGGAAAAAAATAAACTGGGCTGGTCATGTGCTAAACATATGAAATAAAATCCTGGGCTAGACGGGCCACGGGTCCCGCACAACCCAGTTGATACCCTTCTCCGTCCCAAAAAACAAAATTACTACGCGCGCTGCTGGGTCCCTACTGTCATCCTCACCATGTACAGTCATCTCCTTATTCCTCTCGGTTGTTGACCAACTTGACAACACCGGAGGGTGGCGCCGCGGTGAACGAACCAAGGCGGAGGACGATTGTGAGGCCTCGTACGGGAACGAACAGGAGCCGGGGAAGATCACAGCCAGCCGTGGGAGGCGGGAGCAGGCGGTCCCGCCGGCGCTGGTTTGGCTTTGGCGGCTCGAGGAAGAAGAGACTGAAGAAACGCGATAGACGTTGAATGTCAATCCAACGGTCAAGGTTGACACAATCATTTGTTGACTAAGCGGACACCAAGTAGCATACTTTTTTATATATAGGAAGAAAACTGCGAGGAAAATGTGTTCGTCTGCCGTCCTCCTCACAGGGAACGTTCGCCACATAAGTAACTAGCGCCCTTGGTTTTCAACCGAGAGGTCTTGGGTTCGAGTCCCAGGAACTCTCAATTTTGTCCTCCTTCCTTCCTCGCAAAAAAAGGGAAAGAAAATCAAAGACTTGGGAAGGCGTACAGAACAAGCTAGTGTACCAGTAAAGAGACGTTGCCGAGTTTTAGAAAAAAGAAAGACGTGCTCCTGTAGCTGGTTCGAATCCAAACCTAGACTATGACTATATATGGTGCTATGCTACTCTGCAAGTAATGAAACTGACATATCCAACGTTCGCTTCTCCTCTTCTCTACTTACTCTGCCTAGCATCAGAAGCTCTGGCCGCAGCAACCATGTCCGCTGGCTGCTCGTCCACCTGCTCTTCAGCAGGAAACAACCAGATATGCGCCAAGTCGCCACCCGTACCATCGCCTGTGGGTCTCATCACACCCCCGCCGGCACGTGCACCGCAGCCGATTGCTCATCGCAACCCGCTATCGTTGGTGTGGTGCCACTGCTGCAAATCACGCAGAGTCATCCGTCGCGTCTCAACCACAATCCGCAACCCTGGCCGAGTCTTCTACAAATGCCCAAATCATGGGGTAATAATATGTTTAAGTGTTGTTCTGCTGCTTTCAGTTGCTGATTTTTTTAATAGTTTGGTTGATGATCTTCCAATTTGATTCGTGCAGAAAAGGGAAGATTCGTGTGATTTGTATTTCTGGGAAGTTGCTGATGTGGGGGAATGCAACTACGCTAATTATTTGGTTAGCCAAGGAATCCCAATACCAGCAGGTTGGGGTGTTGTACAAGTAACTGAAGGAACAGCAGAAGAGGAAGATGCAGAGCAGAAGGTTAAAGATGCAGTTCCTCTGATCATGGCCAAGCAACAGCTGCTGAACGGCCTTGACAGCAATGAGGAGATGAAAGAGCTTGTGAAGATAATGGGCAAAATCGATGTGCTCTGTAGGATGATTGTCTCTTTATTTGCAGTGTATATAGCACTCGTGATGTATTCAGTGGCTACGACATGAGCACTTTGCTGAAACTAGTAATGAATGAAACCTGTGTAGCAGGCTGGGCGTAGTGTTGTGAACATCTAATGATTTCTATTAACGGAAATCAGGGGGTATCCCCTTTTGCTCATATAAATAAATAAATAGCAGAGGCCCTGTCGGGTCAGCTTTGTTCTCGTTCGAAGACGTCGAGCAAATTGCAGTCCAACAGCAAACTATGTCATCAAATTCAAGTTTCACAGCCAAATATGAGTACAACTAAACAACAATGTCATCATGTTTTAGTTGTCATACAATCACCAAACACAAATCAGCATACATAACAAGTGATGTTCTCACAGCAAAATACTAAACAACATGTTCATCAGGTTTCAGTTGTCATAGCAAACACAATTTCACATAGTAGATAAAAAAATGTCTTCTGACAGGCAAATACGACAAAAGCAATGTAATCATCATCCGCAGCAGCAGCGTCAACATCTTCGCCATGTGTATCAGTCTGAATCATAATTCCCCACGGTGTCATCTTCTTCTTCGTCCTCAACGTCCTCGAACGTTGGCTTCTTCTTGATCAACTCTTGTATGTCCACAACACGACAGGCAATCTTTTCGCCGGCGTCAATGACGTGATGGTTCTCAAAGATATTAGGAACATCTGTGTTATCTTGTACATCAGGAGTAGTGTAAGCATCATCTTGTTGTGCAACTTCATTAAACGAATTCCTCTGGTCAAACCTTTGCAATACTCTCCAGTCATCGCTACGTGCAAATGTGTCTTCCAAGAAAAATATTTGTGTTGCTTGATTTGCCAAAATAAAAGGCTCGTTGGTCTGGTACGCCGCCTTGACATTGATGGATTTGAAATAATCTTCAGCTCTGGGTTTTGCGATCCTGGAAAACAGGTTATACCAACGACAGCACAACAGAACCACACACCGATGATCCTCGAAACTAGAGATATACTGCAACTGAACAATGTCTGTTATGTTAGCATACATTTCAGTTGTCTCTTTGTCATATGTATCCGTGCTCATGATGGCACTGTTTTGTGTCTTCGTGCCTTTGTCTCGTGCAAGGGTGTTGTAGCGCACATCTCCAACAACGCAAGATTCATAATGTCTTACCCGAGTATCAGGACCCATTGCTAGTGAGTAAAGGGCATCATCAACTGCCTGCCCATCCTCCCGCATCTTGTTAACCTATGGTTAGAAAATAGACAAGCTGATCATCTTATGTACTCAATATATTAAAAAAACTGACAGTGCACTTCAAAAGCTTACATGGTTCTTGAACCATTTCGCAAATCCTGCCATAACCAGTTTGTCAATGTTTCTTGGATTTTGCGGCAGTAACTCCTCTTTGTAGATGCTGCACAACATAGTGATCACGTCAAACATCTAAATATATAAGAATGTGTTGCAAGTTTAGTAGATTATGATGTATAAGCTGCAGTACTGCACTTACTTGAGATAAGGTAGTATCTCAGGACAGTTATTCAACACATAACAAACCATTTTGTCCAAATCTTTAGGTTTGTCCTCTTGTCGACTCTTCCCTGTAACTCGAACAAAATAATCGAAAACATTGAGCCCGGGATTGTCTTCACCCACCTCTTTGCTAAGCTGATCAGCTGTTTCAATGTATTTTGAGCAGAATGTCAACGCTTCTGTAGCAATGTAGGCCTCTGCAATGGAACCCTCTAGTCTAGCTCTGTTCCTAACATAGCCCTTGAAAGTGCCTAGCCGCCTTTCAATAGGGTACATCCAGCCATACTGTACTGGACCTCTAAGTAGTGCCTCATCAGGTAGATGAACAGCCAAATGCACCATCACATCAAAGAAGGCTGGAGGATATATCTTCTCAAGGTCGCATAGGATAGTTGGTATCTTGTCTCTAAGACGCTCCAAAGCATCTATCCTAATATTCCTACTGCAGAGTTCCCTGAAGAATTGTCCCAACTCTGCAACTTCTCTATATAAGTCAGGGCGGCCCAATCCTCTAAGGATAACAGGTAAAACCCTTTGAAGTAGGATGTGGCAGTCATGAGTTTTCAACCCTTGTACCTTGTTTCCATCTGCACTGACTCTCCTTTCAGGGTTGGAAGCAAATCCATGTGGGAATCTCACACGTGATAGGACCTCGCAGAATTCTTTTCTTTTTACCTTGTCCAAGACGTACACAGCTGGTGCCATATCCCGTGGTTTACCTTCATCTTGCACCTGCAAATCCTTTCTAATACCCAGGTGTGTCAAATCAATCCTAGATTTTAAGGTATCTTTCGTCTTGCCTTCAATATTAAGAAGTGTGCCGATAATGCTGTCACATATATTTTTCTCGATGTGCATCACATCAAGATTATGCCGCAGATCCAAATCTTTCCAATACTCCAAGTCCCACAAAGTGGACCTGCGGGTAAACAATAATCTCTCTTCTACCCTGCCACGCTTCCTTTTCCCGCTACCATTACCAGGATGGTTTCCTGGTGTAATATGCCTGACCTTCTCTAATTCCACTTGCAACTCATCGGCGGTGAGCCTCTTTGGCGCATCACGGTTTTCATGCTTTGCATTGAACACATGTCTTCGGTATTTTCTAGGATGCGGCTTGTCCTTGGCAAGGAAACGGCGGTGTCCAATGTAACAGATCTTGCTAAGTATTGCGTATGACAGCGGATTCCTGTCACAGCGAACACATGCATTGTAACCATGTGTCGTTCGCCCTGACATAGTGCCCAAAGCCGGATAATCATGGATGCACCAAATTATAACAGCACGCAGAAAGAAATCAGCTGGTGGGCTGCTATATAGGTCTCGAGTGAGAACACCCTTCCATAGCTGTTGAAGTTCCTCCACAAGAGGCTCCATGAACAAATCAAAATCCTTTCCAGGACTTTTTGGACCTGGGATGAGCAAGGCCATCATGTAGTTTGATTCTTTGGTGCAGACATTTGGAGGCATGTTGTAAGGGATAACAAGCACTGGCCACATGCTATATGTGGCGCTCTGGTGGCCAAATGGGTTAAATCCATCTGAAGCTAAGCCAAGTCTAATGTTTCTCGGGTCAGCAGCAAACTCTTTGTGTTTATCATTGAAGCTTTTCCACTCACTACCATGAGATGGATGGCTCATTACATTCTGATCTCTGTACTCCTGGTTCCTAGAATGCCACAGTACATCCTCTCTTGTTTCAGCATCATGAAACAACCTCTGCAATCTTGGTGTAATTGGAAAATGTCTCAGAACATTATGAGGAATCCTCTTCACAGCATCGCCATCTTTCCATCTTGATGATTTGCATTTCGGGCATTCACTTAAGTTGGCATAATCCTTCCGGAACAGAACACAATTATTCTTACAAACATGGATCATATCATATCCAATTCCAACTGCACGAAGGAAATTCTTCATTTTACTGTAGGTGTGTGGCAGCTCAGACGCATCTGGGAAAGATTTGCGGAAAGCAGCCAACATCGCATCGAATGATTTGTTGGTCATCCGCTCAGATGTCTTCACCTGAAGAAAGGTGACCATAGCTGAGAATACTGACAGCTTATTTCCTGGGGTGACAGCAACGTTGCATTGTTCCAACATGCGGGCCCACCGTTTTTCTTCTGCAGGTGAAAGTTCACGGAATGCACGAGCATTTCGTAGCATTGTTTCAATGTTGGTCAAACTCACTGGCTCCGCCACCACCACCTCCTCCTCCTCTTCCACCTGAGCATCAGGCAGATCAAGATGGTGATCTGCTGCTTCCACGTAGTCAATAACATTGACGTTCACAGCTTCACCATGATGAACCCACCTAGTATATGTGACCGACATCCCATACAAGTGTAGATGATTTTGCACAGTTGACTGGGGTCTTGTAACTGAATTCATACAACTGCTACACGGGCAGAGCACATCTGATTTCGGACCACCGTACTCAGCTCTGATAAAGTTCATGAAGTTTTCAACCCCCTCGACATATGCAGCGGAGAATCTTCGAGCAGAAGTTATCCAAGTCCTGTCCATCTGTTAGACATACAAATTAGTTCTTCTACTAGATATTACAGGAAAAACATATATGCTTTTTTATGAAGTCCAGAAAAAAATACCTAGGTCGATGTCTAAAGCTATGGCAAGATATTTGGACGAGCAGATCTAAGTAACGAAATATATGTAAAGCTAATTCAGCAAACAGATTTGAGTGCCAAATTATGGCAGGCTGTTTCAGCAGTCAATGAGGCCGAGCACACAGCCATCGAACTATCGAAGGCCATCGCAGCAACAAAGATCGAGTATAAAACGGTGTAGAGCTATTTCACCTAACAGATTGGCTACTAGACCATGGCAATCTACGTCACAATAAATATATGGCAGGATATTTTAGCAACTAATCGGCCTTGGCATGCCATCTCAGCTAAGCAGATTGAGTGCAGAACAGGGCAAGGAAGCTTCTTAAGCAGAGCATATTGACAGTAAACTACTTCGGCAAACAGTGAGATTAACAGCGTCTATCAGCTAACATTCAGCGCTACACCGACATGAACGGGGCCTCAGTCTAGAATGCGCGTACCGTGGGAGAAGCTGACCGCCGTGCGTCTCCACACGAACGTCGCCAGCGGTGGCGGCGCTGACCGCCGTGCGCCTCCACAAGAACGTAGCCAGAGGTGGCGGCGCGGCTAGAGGACGACAGTCTACGAGAGCGTACTGTGGGAGCGAGAGGATCGCCGAACCGCGGCGCCGACGTATCGGCGCGGCGGGAGGGCGGCTTTGGCGGAGCGAATGGAGTGGAGGGGGACAGGGGGGAGGGGGTTTGGGGAATATTATTGGCTAGTTGGCCGAAGGGCGGTTGAATCGGATTTGGGGGGAATTTTTGGGTGTGGGGGGGGAGGATTTTCGCGCGGTGGGCGGGGGAGTTTGGCGCATGGTCGGTTTCTCCAAGTGCAGTCCCACGTGTCAGTGAAGAGGCAAGCCGAAGCGCGTTCCGTTTGCGTGAGCCGTGTGCGGGACCGAACGTGTGTGGGGTGCAATGCGACCGCGACAGGAGTGCTGTGAGTGTACCGCCTTTTTTCCTTTTAAACTAGGTGCTTCGCCCCCTCAAAAAAAATTTGTTGCTTCGCGCGATCCATCGATACTACTACTAGTAATCCGGTAATCCCGACTAAAACGGCGCGGCCGGGTCTTTTCCCGCGCGATATGCTGGGAGGTTGGCTTAGTTGGGTTTTTTAGGACGAGTAATGCTACACCTACGTAATCCCAGTTACGTAATTAACGTAATGTGAAACGTGTGAGCTGTTGATTGTAGATTGGGGGGAGGGAGGGGCCCACCACCATGAAAATCAGGGGAGGAGAGAGAGAGGCAATTTACGTTAACCCTTTCGTAGGTTCCCGTAGATGTAGAAAGATGTGAAATGCGTGAATGTGTAGTGGACGTACTATTGGAGTGCCTAAGATAATTTGTGTATGTATAGACCCTATGTGTTTATTTTACTTCGCATGTTAGATTTGTCTCGGTTCAATAAAAAGCAGAGTTGGTGATGATGGTGTGCCTGTCATCCTGCAATATAGGCCGTCCGATCTATATCTAACGGATAGGAAGGAAACTATGACAATTTACCCGCACTCCTCTCCACATTTGCAGATAAGGCTTTCCCTCGTTCATCCTTTTCTCCCACAAGATCTTGATCTTCCGTGCAACGCACGGGCATCTTGCTAGTACTCCTACAATATGTATATTATTGTGAAAGTTCATATACACCGGCCGAGATTAATGCAAACACGGCAGATTTTCATTACATTTCGAACTTTTATAGGACAGAAAAATAAAAGAAACCCGACCCTAAACCTATTCTACGGCGGCGACCGACGTCCTCCATCTGCGATCTCTATGTACGGGGGCGGGGTTCAAGACCCGTGAAGTGAAGGTGCGGTCTCCGGCGAGGAAGAGTAGAACACGGGATACGGACCGGCCAGTTGGCACACCATGCCCTGCCGCCTCCCATGCCCTACTCATCCTCGGAGGAGTCCCCGACCTCGGCGGTGCCGGACGTTGGACGGCGGCAAGTAGGACGCGTGGCTGACGGTGCTCCCGTCGTCGGCCGCCAGCGTGGCCACCGCTTGTGCGGTCGCGTCCGCGTCCGGCTACGCCGCTATTGCGTCGCGAGAGGCGACTTGAGCGAGGGCGGCGACCTCGAGCTTCATCCCCGAAGACAAGCTCTCCCGCAGAGCGTTCGCACTTGCGGTCATGGCGGATGTGGTGCCAGGTAGGAGGACGATGCGCTATGGTGTGGAGGTTAGCTGGGCGTTGCCGCTTTAAGTAGCGCATTCCGGTGAGGCCAAGCGTCCGGGTGCGTCATTAAGTCGCCGGAGTTGGTTCCTCGGGCACCGAGCCTCTTAACGACGACATACGAACGGACGGCATGAATGCGGGCAGCTGGCGCCGGCTGGGAACGCACCGCGCGACGGCGCGAGGGACGAGGGTTTTGGTGTGCCAGGGTAGTCAGCTGCGGTCGTGGCAACGTTGGAGATGCCCTTTGCTCACATGCGATCCCCGCATGTCATTGAAAAAGCAAGACGACCCGGCATGGTCTCAGGTCCAGAGGATGCAGTTGGCCGCGCTACACCACTCCGCGGACGCGTCGCGGCGCCCCGTGCATCCTCGACGAGCCGGGTGTTGGGGTGTGTTTGGATTGTGGCCAAAGTGCACCTTACCAAAATTTTGGTCATGACCCAAAGATTGGTCTTTGTTTGGATGGTTGCCATTTTTTGGCATGCCAATGAACTCTAGCCAACTCTAGTTCATTTTTCTTGCCAATGTCGGCCAAATCATGGGCAACCAATACCTCAACCAAAATTTTGGTCATGACCCAAAGATTGGTCTTTGTTTGGATGGTTGCCATTTCTTTGGCATGCCAATGAACTCTAGCCAACTCTAGTTCATTTTTCTTGCCAATGTCGGCCAAATCATGGGCAACCAATACCTCAACCAAAATTTTGGCTACCCAATGCTTTGATGGGGCAACCTTGGGCACAAACCAAACATACCGTTGGTCGTGCCACAGCACTAACGCCACCCTCGGCACACTGAAACCGACCGTGTCTAGCGACGATATGAGCGTGTCGCTCACCGCGGTCGCCGTGTCCAGAGGCGGTGCTGGAGCTGCGCCCCGTTGTTGGCCCCAACGACCCACATGAACGGTTGTCGGTGGCGAGGAGGTCGTGGGCCAGCTCCTCCATTGGACTAGTCTGCGCTACGTCGTCCCGACGGGTGTGCCCCACATGTCGGTTTCCCTGTTTTCCCGGCCATATTCGAGCGTCAGTGCTCCGCGTTGCGCATTAGGCCTTTCACTATGTAGGCCAAGCGAGACAACTTATTGTTTATTTGAGCCGTTCAAGTATAATCATGTGGCGTTTGCTTATTTCTCATTCCTCTCCAACCCTCTTCTCCATCGATCATGTCGCCCTCCAGTCGAGTCCATCCTCCCGCATGCCTCATTTGAACATTCCGCCGAGTATCATTCGCATGTACCCACCCTAGTCCTCTTTCAATAGATCTCCGGACCCCGAGATGAAATCGAGAGGGAACGAGTGGGGGCACGTGATACCTAAGGCGGATTCAAAATTTTGAACCGGTGATCATAGCATCCGCAAATCATATATAAAGGGTATTCAATGTTCGTTTCGTTTTTGAACGTACAATATACTCCCCCTATCCTTTCTAGTTTACATATAAGTTTTATGTGTAGTCAAAGTATCTCTACTTTGATCAAAAAGGTATCAACATTCAACAACGCCCAATCAATATTGTTAGATTCGTACGTACTCCTAGATTTGTACTCGAGATGGTTTCCAATTTGACTATTGACAAGATT
The DNA here is from genome assembly GCF_018294505.1 of Triticum aestivum. Taxonomy (NCBI): domain Eukaryota; kingdom Viridiplantae; phylum Streptophyta; class Magnoliopsida; order Poales; family Poaceae; genus Triticum; species Triticum aestivum. The sequence continues at coordinate 297,075,845 of NC_057805.1, read as the reverse complement.
AATAGTACATGAGATGTATAATGTGAAAATTATATCATTGGAAACTCCTTTCACATACGAATTTGACCGTATGCTTTGTGTAAGTTGCATGTCATATATTATTACTCTAACATTTGGTCAAAGTTAGCCTCGAAAAACGCATTAGACCCTGTATGCTTTGTGTAAGTTGCATGTCATATATTATTACTCTAACATTTGTGTAAGTTGCATGTCATATATTATTACTCTAACATTTGGTCAAAGTAGTATAGTGGAAGTGGATCCTCTGACGTAGGTATCCCTGCCTTACCCTCCCTTTCGGTCACTTACTGGCGGACCCCATGCTTGCTAGGCCCCGCATGTCAGTTACTCAATGGGTTCGGCCACGTCAGGGGATCCTCATCCGTAGTATACTCCCTCTGTTTTTATTTACTCCGCATAAAACGGAGGGAGTGGTGGTATAATAAATGACGCGGGCGGGGGAGGGGGAGGGACGTCGGTTTGCTCTCAACTGCGGTCCCACAAGCGAGCGAAAACGCAAGACGAAGCGCGTTCCATTCGGTGAGCGACGTGGAGGGTCCAGCGTGCCGGGCTGCAACGCGAACGCGACAAGAGCGATGTACAGTCAAAACCGATTGACCGGTCGTCACCGGAACCACTATTCACACCAGAACCTTCGCTGCTCGGCCTACGCCAGCCACTGCCCTAAAACCACACCAAATCTCCAGCCCATTCCCCCACCTTTCGATCCCCTAGCCCGCATCAAGCGTCCCCTAGTTCGCCGGAAAGCCATGGTGCGCCGCAAGATCACTTACTACAAGATGCTGACGCCGGAGCGCCGCGCAGAAATCGCGGCGGCGGTCGGCGCCACAGACCTCCGTTCCCAAGCTCGCTTTGCGGCGGGCCAATCCCCGAGTTCTCTGGAGCCAAGCTACGAGGAGGAGGAAGCCGATCCAATGTTCATGGCGGAGGTCGCGGCGCAGAAGGCCCCCGATGGGTATGAGACGATGGACGTCGACTTCGTGCCGGCGTCCGAGTCCCCCATGGTGCAGGCGGACCAGCGGTTCAACATGGCGATACTAAAGGAGGACCGGGAGGCAGAGGCTCAACTCGACGCGGAGCGCGCGCATGCCGCTGCCATCGAGGCTCTCCTGCAGGCGGAACCGGATGTCGTGGATGTGAACCGGGCGGCGGAGGCTCAACTTGAGGCGGAGCGCGCGGATGCCGCTGCCATCGAGGCCCTCCTGCAGGCGGAACCGGACGTCCTGGACTTGAACCGGGCGGCAGAGGCTCGACTCGACGCAGAGCGCGCGGATGCCGCTCTCATCGACGCCCTCCTGCAGGCGGAACCGGACGTCCTGGACTTGAACCGGGCGGCGGAGGCTCGACTCGACGCGGAGCGCGCGGATGCCGCTGCCATCGAGGCCCTCCTGCAGGCGGAACCGGACGTCCTCGACTTGAACCGGGCTGTGCTCTCGTCCGTGCAGAGCGCCCGCACGCTCCGCTTGAACGAGTAGCTGGAGGCCGAGGACAACCACGGTGCGGAGACACACGTCGGCAGCGACGGCTGGTTCGCGCCGGCAGCCAAAGACGACGAGGCCGTCTCTTTCCGCGAGCAGTGATAGTTTTTCTTTATGTTGTTGTTTTTATGGATCTTTTGCTGTGTAAAAACATATATTTGTTATGCAAGTCGCCTGACTTGGGTCAGTCTACCATTTCAGGCGGTTGGATGAATATCCTACGTCTCCTAACCCTTCTTTCCTTCTTCCTCACCTCTTCTTCTTCCCCAACAGACCACCGCACGGGCCGTACGGATACTCCCCAACATGCGGTTGGATAAACATACTCTATGAACGAAAATTATGTGTCAGCGATAGGATGGCTGAGTTTGGTTTGTTCACATGCGACAGCACGTGTCAGTGAGGGTGCGTTCCCTTGGTTGGGTTTGCGGCGTGCAGGAGCGACTGTGTGAGGGTGCGGTGCGACCGCGGCGTGCAGGAGCGACCGTGTGAGGGTGCGGTGCGACCGCGACAGCCGTGCGCAAGTGTACCTCCTTCTCATTTTGAAAACTTTAGGCAAGCTTGGCAAAAATGTGTGGCGAAGTTTGGCAATGCAAGGCCTAGACCCAAACAGGATAAGTACGTACGTACTAGGAGTACTAGTGTTAAAAAAGAAAGGCGGGGTTTTCCTTCGCGGGATTTAATCGATACAAATCCTCGTTTCACGTGTCAATTAATGCGTATTTTTTCTCCAAAGACCAAAGAGCTAACCATCTCACTCCTCATCGCTTGATTAATGCAGCGCCATGCAAACCAACCTTCTCACTTCCGCATGCATGCAGGGGATATTAATGTCCTTGGTTGCTAACCCCATCAATTTTGCCTCGATTAGTGTTAGTGGCCCTTTGCAAATTGTAATTTTGATATACTGGCCTTGTGTACAAAAAAATGGAGGTAGTAACTATATTTGACTTCCTTCCCCATTGCGGTGACGTCGACGATATCTTTTTTTGGTGGTTTGGCGAAGTGCGTTCGACGGAGAACACCATTGAGGGAGACCACGGTAAGTCGTTCGCAAGTGCCGCCTGCAAGCCGAGACAACCGCCTTATTTGCATCCAGGAAGTCCTTTACTAGTACTACTAGGAGTACTAGTGCGGTGAGATGGTTTCTCGAAGAAGACGATGGAGAAGCGGAGTCAGCGAAGAGTGAAATGATGGTTGCTTCGTCCGTGCTTTTGTGATTTGACGCCTCACTGCTTTGTGATTTGTGATAGAAGGGACAGGGGAGTAGACTCTGTGCTCTATACTGTACTACATGCGTCCAAGCATGGGAGAAAGAGGAGAGACGTTGCATTTTTCTATTCCTTCAATCAATCAATCAGGGAGCTTCGGTTCCATCTTTTTGGCTTTGGCAACACCGTCCACAATGGTTCCCACGATGCCAAAAGCTATTTTCACATTTGGCTACACATTGTGGATGCCCTTAACCGTACCACTTGGTTTTGCTCCTGTGTGCTATCTATACAAATCTCAATTATATTGATCTAAAAAATTATAGAATCAAGATTAGTAAAAAGGAGGTGATTTTGCCGCGCGGATGGCGGGGGAGGTTTCTTATTTGAGCAATGCTACATCCACGTAATGGTTTACGTAAAGTTACGAACTGATGTGATGTGGGACTATTTGATTGGATTAAAGGAGAGGATTAGGCCCACCCCACCTGAAAATCAGGGGGGCATATATAGATTAGATGGAAAGTATACGTAGCAGCTACGTAGCCCTTTGTAAGTCTAGGATTAGGCTTCTTATTTTCGGAGGACGTTGTCCTGGCGGTTTGCTAACATGCGGTCCCACGTGTCAGTGCTTTACCAAGCCGATCCGCGTCCCACATGAGGCAGAACAACGGCAGAAGCAACACGTGGTTAAGTTGAAGAAGATGAGGGAGAAGCGGATTCAGCAACGAGTGAAATGATGGTTGCTTCGTCCCTCCAACTTAACTGCGGGAAAGGTGCAGCTTTGTGATTTGACGCCTCATTGCTCATTACTACGCCGGCGCCATGACTGGGGTGCTTCACCCCGGCTGCTCTGCACTGTATTCCGGTATGGCACGTGGACCCGGTAGCTTGATGTCCCACATGTCGGCGAAAGGGACTAGAAGATTTATGAAAGCGAGCGCTCCACTCTTACGACGGAGGAGTAGACGACACGACGGCCCAGTGAACTGTCACTTGTAGTACTGTATAGTACTATAGTTTTGCTGTTTCGCACGATCCATCGATACAAACCCGATTAAACAGGAAAGGGCGGGATTTTTCCCGCGCGGTAGATGATACTGGCCATACATTTCAAAGGCAATTTTAATGTATGCAAACTGAATAATTATAAGTAACAATATGATATCTAGTAAAACTAAAAACACATATGATTTATTGTGTTAGAGTGTAGTAGTAGTGCTGTATTGCATAGTTGTTAGATGTAACATGCGAGAACGTGTAGAGATGTAGTTTTGGAGGGCCTACAGAGAGAAAAGCGTAATACGGTCACCGAACTTCAGAATAAGCTGATTACGGTCACTATATACGTTTTGCGGTGATTATACGGTCACTTGCTCACAGTTCAGCATCGGATTGCACTCTGTTGACCGGCCAAATAGTCTGCGTGGCGCCATGTTGACTAGTTAAATTGACCACGTTCCTTGTGGGTCCCACCTGTCAGTTCGCATAGGCAAAAGGTCAGATAAACACAAATTTACGCAGGCGCGACAAGGCTCCAACCCGTGCGCGGGAATCACCTGGTTGTGTATGTGTCTGTCAGGGCCTGATGTGTGCGCATGCACGTGTAGGTTGAGCACTTGAGCGTGAGAGTGTGTGTTGGTCGTGTGGTGTACTGGTGTGTGCATGCATGCGTGCGTGTGTGCGTGTGAGTGTTGCGTGCGTGCGTGTGAGTGTTGCGTGCGTGCGTGGCTGCGTGTGTACGTGTGAGTGTTGCGTGCGTGCGTGGGTGCATGTGTTTGTGTGAGTGTTGCGTGGATGCAGTTCGTGTGCATGCGTGCGTGTGTGTATAATCACCACACCAGCTCCTGTGTGTTAAAACAGACGGCTCAGCATACCAATACAAGGCCACCTTGTCCGCTGTGCCCGCGGTCATGACTTCGAACCACCGTCCAAATATTTTTTTGTCGTTTGTTTTCATTCTTACTAGCAAGATGCCCGTGCGTTGCACGTAACATCAAGATGCATTTGTATGACTTGTTTATCTTGTGAGAGAAAAGGATGAACGAGGGAAGGCCTTATTTGCAAATGTGGAGAGGTGTGTGGGTACCTTTTTGCAAAATTGCCATAGTTTCTTTCCTATCCGTCAGATATAAATCGGACGGCCTATATTGCAGGATGGCAGGCACACCATCATCACCAACTCTGTTTTTTATAAGAGTGTATTTTATGTATTTTATAAGAGTGTAGATGTAGAGTAGATACAAGTCGACAGGTGGGCACGATGGTAGTGAGATAATGTGATGCAACACTAGAGGTGCCACGTGGAGCGTTTAACTGGTCAACTAGTCATGTCATGAGCAAATACAGAGTTGTACGGTGAGCCCGTGACTGTATAATAACCACTAAACGTAAATGGTGACCGTAATGAGTGGATTCTGAAGTCCAATGTACGTATCGTGCTTTCGCTTCAAATACAATGATCGTCATTGCATATATCGCGAGAGAAAGATGAAACATGCGTGAATTTTCTGGGGGCTTACTTTTAGAGGACCTGGAGATAGTTTTGTGTGCATACGTGAAAGGGGCGTACAGGGGGGTATGCGATGGAGAGAGAGATGCTCTTCGTTTCTCTTTATTATGACTAACTTTGTATATAGTATAAAAATATACAAATTCACAGTGCGGAATAAATATCATTGTGGGCACCATGCAATGCAAATTAGCGTTCGTACTCCTCCATATAACTTTGTAATGTTGTATATATGTAGAAACTCTAAAATAATTTTTTGGCCACACTTTATTCAAAAGGAATGTTGTATGCGAAATAAACGTGAAGAGAGGGCTTTTTAGATCAATGGGGTACGTGATGTAACATGTGTGAATGTGTAGTTGATGCATTTGGCGGGGCCTAGAGAGGTATGTGTGTGTATTACGTATTCGAGAGAGGCATGGATAGAGGGGCCGACGGGGGGGGCGTGGGAGAGATAGCACGAGAAATGAGAGTGGTCTAGAGAGAGAGACGAATATGACGTCACGACAAGAGATTCCATTCCCTTGAGTGTGTATATGCAAGGGGGGAGGGAATAGAGGCACCAGGAGAAATTTTCTGTGTGTGTGGTGTTTGTGTTGGTATGTGTGGGTGTGAGAAGATAATGAGACGTGGGGGCAGAGGGTGTGTCACCGCGTGAGGTCCGGTGGGTCGAGGTGAGGCCCTTCGTTCGGTTCCGTCCTGCGCCACATTGGTCGGCCCGTGACGCATTTAGGAAGACCCATGGATGACTAGTCGTACAAGACAAAGATAGCAGAATTGTGAAGGACTCTGTGTCCACTGACAAAGCCGGCTAGGATTTGTAACCCTAGGTTCTCGGACTAAGGTAACCCCTTTATCTCTGATATTACTATTCATCCAACCTAACTTTAAGGGGCATCCTACAGAATGCTCTGCTAGAATCATACTCGTCGATTAGGAAGAGAGGTGTGAGACAATGCGTGAGAGACAGGCGTAAAGATAATGTGCGTACATGAGACACGTAGGCAGGTCCATGTATATAGAAAGGGTCGATGAGGATTGTGCGTGTGTATGTTTGCGAGAGGAAGAGTGCTTGTGATAAAGGTTAGTGAAAACAGTTGTAAATGGTTACGAGAGGGAGGGAGGGTTATATCTAGAGCATGTGTGCGAGAAAGACACCTCGGGAGAGAGTGTGTGAGCATGTGTGAGAGACCACCGATGGAGAGTGAAACTACACGTAAAAGACTGCTCTACACATTGATTAAAGATATAAATTGTATCCAAATATTAGGATGGGATCATGATATTTGCAATTCGCGTAAGGAGCGGTCATTGATCCATCAGACATCTAGATTCTATCGAATTTGAGCATGTCTATGTTATTATTCGACACAATTGATCCACATAGTTAGTATTTTGAACTCCAGACAATGCATCGCTTTAGCAATCGAATATAAACGTGAGTATAGTTCATGTTGTGTGTGTAAAGCACATTATACATACGAAAGTTACACAATGGACATTATAAATAGCTACCTATGAACTAGCATACATTTGAATTCAACTTAAGGTGGTTTAAAAAATCGAATTCAACATGAAGTCCATTCAATTATTTGAATTTGATATCATGGCATTTGTAAACCATACCTAAATTATGGGGGCACCAATCTTTGCTCTGATTTTGTACATAATAGCATATGTAGTCGTGTACAAAATAGATTCAAATTTAGCTCCTCCATTCCAAAATAATCGTAGTTATAGGATTTTCAAGTGTCAAAATTTCAAAAAGAAGCGGATAATTTAATGAGGTTTTCAAACATACAAGGTCAAATATAACGTTGTCTATTTAGGTCAATCCTCATAGTTCAAGAGTACTCTAAACGTGAATGCTTGTGTTTCAAAATTTCGAACGAAGCGCCAAAAGAGCCTCTACTCGCCCGAAACCGCGTGAGACCAATGTTTGGTAGTACAAGGAAATTACTTTTCTAATAACTCCGACCCGTGAAACCTACCGGCCCGACGTCCAAAGGTCTAAACCGGGGTAGGTTTGTAGCTTCATCTAGACGCCACGCAACCGCATCCGAAAAACATTCATACACAATGGCCGCCTAAGCACACATGCGCGCGGCCGAAATCGCTCCCGCCCACTATTTGGGACACCTGGGATTACCATCCTACCCCCGACCCGCAGTAGGTCCGAAATTTAAGAGGGGGGCAAAGTTTGTACTTTCCCCAAATTTCAAACAAGCGCGTCCCATCTTCTGTTCAAAAAAGCCAAAAACAAGCGCGTCCCAGACCGAAACATGGTTCCCCCCCACCCGTCCGATTCCCCATTCGTACTCCGTGGGCGCCAAAACTACCTCTCCACCAGCCGCGAAACCCCGGCGTCCTCCGTCCGCCACCCCATCCCACCCATCAACCGCCGCCCTCCTCCATCACGCCGGAGCCGATACCCCGACGTCGTCGTCCACCGCAACCTCAACCGCAACGCCCTCCACGGCTAGTAGTTGAAGCCGAGGCCGAGCCGTCCGTACCCGAGCCAGTTCAACCACGCCGTCCTGCGCCTCACCGCTGCCGCTCCAACTTCGCCACCCTCCACCGCACCGGAGCTGTTCCTGCTACGCCGTCCTTCGCCGCCTCGGATCTGCTTCCCCTCCGCCGACATACGGCCACGGCAACACAGTCAACAATTTGGCCATGGGTTCGTCCAAGCCTGCACCCTCCAGAACATCGGTTTCCCCGGTAAAAAGAAGAAGATCGGCGCGACATGTGGAGGTGACCACACCGGCAACCGAAAAAGGTACTCCTCTTCCCTTATTCGTGCAAATCTTACGTCTCTGCTTGCACGGTATTCATCCCACAGAAGACACTAGTTGACCGCTTCTTCTTGATACTAGATGTTCCTAGTAACTCGCGATGCACAAGGTTTCTCCTCATATACTATTTCACCTTAGCTAGAGGTCCGTCGCCCCCCTGAATTTCAATTTCTGGCCAGTTGATTCCCAATTAACGGAAGCATTCCCCGGCGTAACAGGCGCTAGTACGCCTATTACGCCGGGGAAGCAGCGCCTTGGTGTTTATCTTAGGGGCGTGTGCGGCCTAGAGCTACTGGCGCCCGATCTGGAGGTCGGCCGGGATTAAAGGGATGGCCTGGGGGCGCTGCCAAGCACGGCGGTGGTGTGAGGTCGATGGGAGGGCGGGGCGGCGGAGGCAGGGGTCTGGGCCGGTGGTCGCTGGCGGTTCGAGAAAGATCGTCAACAGTGACTGGCGGGAGGTAGACGAAGGCCATCTGCCCGTTCCTTATAGATCGGACGGTTCATTAAAAAATCGACTGACCTATTTATTTTCAGTCGACTGTTATCTTAGATATGACCACATGTGGTGGTGTGCTGGAGGAGTACCTGCATTTCCTGTGCTCATATATTACAAAATCATACGGAGTAGAATCTAATTTTGTTTGCCATGCAATGTTGTAGAGCTATCATATGTCTCCTGTCATTTATTTTTCAGCCACCTGCTATCTGCTACTTTTACAGTGCACTAGTTCTGCACACACTTCACCCTTACTCTCACTATTGTGTTTTTATGCAAGGGTATTTCAGACTCTGCTGCCATGAGAGAAGCCAAAAAGAAAAGAGAGAAGTCGCTCCAGCTTCGTATGCGGGTAGGCAAGACACGTTACAGCGCTATAAAGGGTGCAGTGTCAGCAGATGGAGACGGTAAACGTAGCTCTGGAGTTGATGACCTCGCTCGCAATGAACCACCATCCCAGGTGCTTGCTTTAACTTCGCGGTGTCATATGTGGTTGCATGTTCCATATGGTGTCTAGCTTGTATTCGAAAGGCCGAAGTCGGTAAGATAAGGAAAGATATTTTTTTACATGAACCACCATCCCGTGAGCACCAGAAGACAAATAGCTAGTCAGGGCACTGGCCGAGCCAGTGACAAGCCCAGCAAAGATAGGCATCACCTGGAAGCCAACTAAAAAGCTGCGATGGTGGCGAAGCAGCCCGCCTCCCACCAGGCTCTCAGGTCCTAGATGATCATGCTCACCACTCCAGCCGGATGTCTAGCTTGTATTGCTTCCAATTTGGTTAAATTGCATCTGCTTAGCTTACACATTATACCTTTGAATATGACATGCCTTTCTGTTTTTGGTACATACTAGTACATCTGTGTATTAACCATGTTCTTACATCAAACTAATGTTCTTGTGTATCCCTCATCAATCACTTATGACGAGGCAGGCAGGCAAGGGGACTACTCCTCATTTAAAGAATGCAGCGTCAGCCTCCCGACATGATTCTCAAGAAACAGAAATGCTAGATGAAGATAGTGAACGTAGCTCTGTAGTTGATTACAGCATTTCCCCTACACTAGCATCGCAGGTGCTTGCTCTAACTTGGCAGCGTGATATGTGGTTGCATGTTGCATATGGTGTCTAGATTGTAATTCTTCCAATCTGGTTAAACTGCATGTGCTAGTCTGCTTAGCTTATACATTATACCTGTTAATGTGACATGCCTTCCTGTATTTAGTACATAGTACATCTGTCTATTAAGCATGTCCTTACATAAAACTATTGTTTTTTTGTATCCCGCATCAATCAACATGACGAGACACCTTTAGTATATGCAGTGCGATATTAGTTGCATCTTTCATATGATTTATAGCATGCGCTGCTTCTAATTTGTTGAAATTCCATTTATGATGGGACGCTTTTAACTTGGCAGAGTCATATTGGTTGCATCTTTCATGTGGTGTCTAGCTTGCATTGCTTCTTATTTGCTGGAATGGTTTCTGCTTAGTTTACACAAACAGTTGTGAACATGCCATGCCGTCCTGTTTTTCGTACATATTCCATCCTGGTATCATGTGTTTGCCTTACATCAAAGTAGTGATTGTCAGTATCATGCATGAATGAGTTCTGAAGAGAGAATTTTATTGCTTTTTCTTGTCGGTTTTACTTGACAATTCAAAATCAATAAAGCGGAAGGAAGTTAGCAAGGCAGCGGATAAAGGTGCTCCTTCCGAACGGAGGGCCTCTACAGTTTCTACTCCTCCACACCCCCAAGATGATTTCCAAGACAACACATGCATAGACACTCAACAAAGCTGTGTTTATGATGAGCACGTCTCCCCTAGTGCAGCATCACCGGTGCTCCCTCTAACTTGGCACTGTTATATGTGGTTGCATGTTATGTGTGATGTCTAGCTTGTATTGCTTCTAATTTTGTTGAATTCCATCTGCTTACTTTACACATTATACTTGAATAAGACACGTGTTCCTGTTTCTAGAACATACAATATCTGTCTATCACACCATGTTCTTACATCAAATTACTACTGTTGTGTAACCTGCAACAATCACTTATCATAAGACACGTTTGACTTCGGAGTGTGATATAGGTTACATCTCACATTCTTTTCTAGCTTGTACTACTAATTTGTTGAAATGGCACTTATGACGAGACAGTTTTAACTTGGTAGAGTGATATTCGTTGCATCTTTCATATGGTGTCTAGCTTTCATTGCTTCTAATTTGTTGAAATGCCTTCTCCTTAGTTTACACATCATAAGCTGTGAATATGCAATGCTGTGAATATGCAATGGCACTAATGACGAGAGACCTCTAACATGGTAGTGTGATGTTGTTTGCATCTTGCATATGATTTATTTCTTGTACTGCTTCACATTTGTTTAAACGCCATTTATGATGAGACACTGTTAACTTGGCAGAGCGATATTTGTAGCATCTTTCATATGGTGTCTACCTTCCATTGCATTGCTTCTAATTTGGTGAAATGTCTTCTTCTTAGTTTACACATCATAGTTCTGGTTATCTCTTCCGTCCTGTTTTTCATACATATTACATCCTCCTATCATGTGGTTGTCTAACATCAAAGTTCAGTTCGTCTGCATCACGCATCAATTTGTTCTGAAGAACTAAATTGTTATTCGTTTTTCTTGTCGGCTTGACTTAACATGGCACAGAGAAAGAGGAAGAAACACAGAATGGCAGGGAATGAGAAGCGGATGAATCCTGCAGATTCTGCTGGTACTGATGGTGCAATAGAAGGTCAAAGTCCAGCGGAAAATTCTACAAACACGGCATCCCATGCTACACGAGTTGCAAAAAAAGCCAAACAGAAACAAATAGCTGCCACCAAACAAGCAGAGACAGCCCTAGTTCTTGCAACACCTACCACAGTACTACCAGCTGCACGACTTACTCGTGCGTCAACTGAGCTAGCAGCACGTTCCCAAGCTCCCTTGCCACCTGACACTACTTCCCAAGCACTCTTGACACAAGACGAGTTGGCAATATCAGATGAACCTTGTGAGCTTCAACAGCAAGAAGGTAGTTGCTGGAGTCAAGTTACAGTTGCATGCTTCTTTATATGTAGTCTCACAGTTTGATGTACACTAACACTTCCTATGTTCGTTGTTGGACTAGCACCTAGGCGCAAGAGGAAACAAACATCAGGGATAATGCTCGATAGGTTAACTAAATCTAGAGGAGGAAGAATGGAGATCCGTTTTGAGGCAGGTTTAAAAAGGCCACGTGATGCTACAGAGTCAGCCAAGTTAGTATCAGAGGCAGCGGTTGCCGTTAGGTGTCATGTACGTATCCTCCCAACATGGATTCAGTACAGGAATGACAAAGACGAAACCCAGTTCAACACCTTCCTCGACCATTTATCTGTAAGTATGGTTATGTATGGAAACTAGTAATATCGTCTTGCTCTGTCCCATACTTTCTAGGTTGCTGATAATGAGACTCCCATAATTTTCAACAGATGAGGTTCAAGTTGGATAGCCAAGATGATGCAACCAGACAAGCTTGCACCCATGTTTTCAAGTCTGCTCTGCGACAGTATCGGTATAACTTGAGGAAAACTCACTTTGAAGGCAAGGCTAACAGTGAACTTTCCCAAACATCTCCAGTGGAAAATATATCGGATGAAGACTGGAGGGGCCTTGTTAAACACTGGTCTGATCCGAAGTATCAGGTACATTATATATATGTGATCAGATCACATGTTGAAGTCCTATTTACGCATGTGCCACACAAATCTATCTTCTTGTAGGTGAACTGTTCAAAGAACAAGGCCAACCGTACGAAAGTGAAATTCCAACAGACGACAGGATCTCGTAGCTATATTGCACACTGCGAGGCTCTTGTAATTAGCTGCTGTTTCACTCTTTTCGCTGTACCATATTATCAGATCTATATTGACTTGTTCGAAATGCAGAGGAAAGCCCGCAAGGACCAAAAAGTACCTGAACCAAATGTTGTGGAAATCTTCAAGGACTGTCACACCAGCAAGAAGAAGGGCATGACTACACCAGTCAAAGCCGCTGTTGTAAGTCCTTAATCCTCATGCCTTTTAACTACTACTTACTCTGACTTGTGCCTTGAACTGCATGGTTTGCAGCCAATGTCTATTACTCTTTTCAATTTTATACACAATTGTCTTAGCGTATCATTGCACCTTACAAGGTTTAAAAGAGAGGAGTGATGTTCCTTTGATCTTGACCCGTAATCTAGTTCCGTGCTGGACTTGCCCACACAACGTTACAATTGCCTGTTTGTCTGTTCTCAGTTGTTTTGTGATATGAATGATGTCATACTATGCTTACCGTATTATAAACTTCGTCTCTTTATCCTTAGCCCTCAATACAATGTGAAGAAATAGACAATACATTAGCGATGGTACATGGTCATATGTTTGGAACCTGGTTTTATTATGTACTTTGCAATAAAATACAACTAATATTTTACATGGGTTCACCAGAATAAGTTCTGTATAGACCAAAGCTATTTTGTTTGGTTTTGCTGCCTCCTTAATATCTTCTGTTCTGGTACTACTAATGTAAAACCTCAACTTTTCAGCGAGCTATGGAAAAAATGGTGGAACCGCCACCTTCTGAAGGTGGCGAGGCAACTATAACCGCAATGTCAGCTCTTGCTGCAGTGGGTCAGTACCTGTCCACTAACAGTGCCAAAAGCACGTTCCTGCGTAATACTGGGTTGGTTGTTAAGGCAATATCGTCCAAACTGCCTCATGATCAAGATATGCAAGCTCAAAGCAATGTTGTATCTGCGCTCCAGACACAAGTCCATTCCCTAACAGAGACCCTTTGTGAAACAAGGAGAAACATTGCTCAATGTCGTCAAGATATGCATGGTTTTGAAACCAGACTATCAGACATTTGCTATGTTGTTCAGGAGCCTAGGGGAAATGAAGGCGAGGGTTATGGTGCTCCATCGGACAATACAGCATGAAAACGTAACAGTCAGGTCAAATGAACTGAGCTTCTGAACTTCTGGTGGTGCATTTATCTGCTAGACTGTTAAGTTTTATGCCAACCTTCCTTTTGTTATATAGTTGTAATTTGTTTTGGTGCGATACAAAATTTATTCTTAACGTGCAGCCACCGGCTGAAGAAAACAGCAAGCCATTTTTGTATAGTGTAGGGTGTTCCCTATATTTGCACTGGTGGCGATCTTTGATGCCGAGTGGATGTAATCTGTGCAATCGCCTTAATAGCCTAGCGTTAGTTTCGGCCTTATTTATTTCCTAGTCTTCTTTTTCCCTGGTTTGCTAGTGGCCGCAACTACCATGGGCCATATACGGGCCGTAGGATCCATGGGTCTCCTACGGGCCGTCGATAAATGGGCCTGTAATCGGTGGGCCTCGGGCCGTCGGATAAATGGGTCTACATGGGCCGTAATCGGGCGTAATTGGTATCGGCCCAGCACGGTAACAGGCCGTTAACAGGCCGTAGGACAGCAAAGGCTTAATTCTGTCACAGGCATAACGGGTCGTTAATGGGCCAGAATATAGGACGGGCTGGAAACGGCGCAACGGGTTAACAGGCCAGAAACGGGCCGACTCTTGCCATGGGCCGAATTTGGCCCATTAGGGTAACAGGCCAGTAACGGGCCGACTCTTGCCATGGGCCGAATTTGGCCCATTAGGGGAACATGCCAGTAACGGGCCGACTCTTGCCATGGGCCGAATTTGGCCCATTAGGGGAACAGGCCAGTAACGGGCCGAAAGTAATCGAGGGCCGAAAAGGAGCCCAAGAACGTATGGGCCGTCAATAGGCCGAAAGCTAACACGGGCTGGAAACGGCCCATGTAAATCACGGGCCGTTAACGGGTATAAAGAAAATTACTGTTCATTATGGGCTAGAGTCACCGTGGGCCTGTAAAGGGCCGAAAGATACGAAGGCCTCATATGGGCCGAAAGACGTCGTGGGCCATACATGGGCCGAAAGTGAAATGGGCTGGTGTTATATTCGACGGCCCACATGACGTTGTTGGGCCGATTTCCTTTAGGGCCTAACGGGCCGTGAGTTAACGGGCCGTAAAATGGGCTATTTGCGAAGAGACCGTTAACAGGCTTTTCATGGGCCAGCCCGTTAACTTTTGACCAAGTCAAACGGGCCGGCTTTGTAAGCTAAATGGGCCAGTGGTGGGCCGTGGCACGTGTCGACATATCATAGGCGCCTATCTGACCCACTGACGAGCTGACACGTGTTTCGTCCGGCCAATAAGAATTTTACACGTGGAAATTTCCCATTGGTCGGGGCTGTTAACGGGTTATCGGATCCAAAACCCGACCCGATAGCTTAACGACGTTCCTTTACGGTGGATGCCACGTGTCGGTCACCCTTGACGAAAGCACTTCTGTGACGCGCGATTTATCGTCATGGAAGTGGACACTTCCGTGATGATAATTTTGGTAATGTCATGGAACACTTCTACGACAGCACAGGTATGACTATCTTGATTCTGTCATAAAATCGTCATGGATGTACATGCATGACAAAAAACGCAACCTACTGTGACAAACACGTATCATCACGGAAGTGTATTTTTTTTGTAGTGAAGAGACTTGCCGGTAACGAGATTGAACTAGGTATTGAGATACCGACGATCGAATCTCGGGCAAGTAACATACCGATGACAAAGGGAACAACGTATGTTGTTATGCGGTCTGACCGTCGTAGAATATGTGGGAGCCAATATGAGCATCCAGGTTCCGCTATTGGTTGTTGACCGGAGACGTGTCTCGGTCATGTCTACATTGTTCTCGAACCCGTAGGGTCCGCACGCTTAAAGTTTGATGACGGTTATATTATGAGTTTATGTATTTCGATATACCGAAGGTAGTTCGGAGTCCCGGATGAGATCGGGGACATGATGAGGAGTCTCGAAATGGTCAAGACGTAAAGATCGATATATTGGACGACTATATTCGGACATCGGAAAGGTTCCGAATGATTCGGGTATTTTTTGGAGTACTGGAGAGTTACGGGAATTCGCGGGGGAGTATATGGGCCTTATTGGGCTTTAGGGGAAAGAGAGAGGAGAGGCTGGGCGCCCCCCAAGGCCTAGTCCGAATTGGACTAGGGGGAGGGGCTGCGCCCCCTCCTTCCTTCTCTTCTCTCTCCCCTTTCCTTGACTCCTACTCCTACTACTTGGAAGGGGGGAATCCTACTCCCGGTGGGAGTAGGACTCCTCCTAGGGCGCGCCATAGAGAGGGCCGGCCCTCCCCCTCCTCCACTCCTTTATATACGGGGAGGGGGCACCCCTTGGAGACACAACAATTGATCGTTTGATCTTTTAGCCGTGTGCGGTGCCTCCCTCCATCATAGTCCACCTCGATAATACTGTAGCGGTGCTTAGGCGAAGCCCTGCGTCGGTAGAACATCATCATCGTCACCACGACGTCGTGCTGACGAAACTCTCCCTCAACACTCGGCTGGATCGGAGTTCGAGGGACGTCATCGGGCTGAACGTGTGCTGAACTCGGAGGTGTCGTGCATTCGGTACTTGATCGGTCGGATCGTGAAGACGTACGACTACATCAACCGCGTTGTGCTAACGCTTCCGCTTACGGTCTACGAGGGTACGTAGACAACACTCTCCCCTCTCGTTGCTATGCATCACCATGATCTTGCGCGTGCGTAGGAATTTTTTTAAAATTACTACGTTCCCCAACAACATGATGTAGAGGGATAAACTCAAGCAATATGATGAAAACCCCATATTTTTATCCTTGATGGCAACAATACAATACGTGCCTCGCTACCCCTACTATGTCACTGGGTGAGGACACCGCAAGATTGAACCCAAAACTAAGCACCTCTCCCATTGCAAGACATACCAATCTAGTTGGCCAAACCAAACCGATAATTCAAAGAGAAATACAAAGATATCAAATCATGCATATAAGAATTTAGAGAAGATTCAAATAATATTCGTAGATAATCTGATCATAAATCCACAATTTATCGGATCTCGACAAACACACCGCAAAAGAATATTACATCGGATAGAACTCCAAGAACATCGAGGATAACATGGTATTGAAGATCATAGAGAGAGAAGAAGCCATCTAGCTACTAGCTATGGACCAGTAGGTCTGAGGTAAACTACTCACGCTTCATCGGAAGGGCAATAAGGTTGATGTTGATGTCCTCCGTGACCGAATCCCCCTCCGACAGATCACCGGAAAAGGCCACAAGATGGGATCTCACGGGTACAGAAGGTTGCGGTGGCAGAAAATTATTTTTGTGGATGCTTCTGATGGTTTGGGAATATTTGGCAATTTATAGGCCGAAGAATAGGGTTAGGAAAGCTCTCAGGGACCCACAAGGCAGGGGGCGCCCCCTGCACCCTTGCCGCCGCCTCAGGACTCTTCTGCCTTGGTCTCCAATCCTACGTGTGTCTTGTGGTCCAATAAAAATCAACATAAAGTTTTATTCCGTTTGGACTCCGTTTGATATTTCTTTTCTGTAAAACTCAAAACAAGGAAAAAACAGAAACTGGCACTGGGCTCTGGGTTAATAAGTTAGTCCCAAAAAATAATACTCCCTCCGTACCACAATATAGTGCCTATAGATTTTTGGAAAAGTCAAACATTACAAACTTTGACCAAGTTTATGGAGAAAAACATTTACATTTAGAATGCCAAACATATATTATTAGATTCATCGTAAGATGTATTTTCATATTTTATATATTTGACATTGTATATATAAATAGTTTTCTCTATAAACTTGGTCAAAGTTTGCAAAGTTTGACTTTATAAAAAATCTATAGGCACTACATTGTGGAACGAAGGGAGTATAAAATAGCATATTAATGTATATAAAACATCCAAAATAGATAATATAATAGCATGGAACAATAAAAATTATAGATATGTTGGAGACGTATCAAGCATCCCCAAGCTTAATTCCTGCTCGTCCTCGAGTAGATAAATAATAAAAACAGAATTTTTGATGTGGAATGCTACCTAACATATTTATCCATGTAATTTTCTTTATTGTGGCATGATTATTCAGATCCATAAGATTCAAAACAATGTTTAATATTGACATAAAAACAATAATACTTCAAGCATACTAACAAAGCAATCATGTCTTCTCAAAATAACATGGCCAAAGAAAGTTATTCCTATAAAATCATATAGTCTGGCCAACCAGGACCGTTGATCGGTGTGAACAGGTTTGCAATTAAATATAGCGTGGTAATTTGGAATGTGACGGGAAGCAAGCTCAAAATTTATTGACGGTTCTAGTTTCTAAGTGCAGCACGATTCCCAGATGGCGTAACGTGGGCATGCGTTCTCGGATGCGACGTGGCGTTTGCACCATAGGATGCACCGCAATGGGCAATGTCAGCACATGACTTGTTCCACCAACCGTGCGCGCTCGTTATTACCATTGCGCACGCTTCTTTTAACTGGAGCATGTGCCCATCTAGCGCACACACCTTGATCTGTCTAACCATTTCTGTTAGTTGTGGCTAATCACAAATAGTTCATCCGTGTGAAGTGAATGTTGTCAATCGTGCACACCTTGATCTGGATGACCATTTTTTGTTGTGTTGCCTAATTGAAACCAGTTCATCTGAGTGAACTGTATGCCGTATATCTCGCACACCTTGATCTGGCTGACCGTTTCTGTTGTGTTGCCTAATCACAAACAGCTCATCTGAGTGAACTGTATGCTGTATATCGCACACACACCTTCATCTGTCTGACCGTTTCTGCTGTTATGGTCACCGCAAACAGTTCCTTCGAGTGAACTATATGCCACGCATCGCACACACAACTATAATCTGAATCGTGTTTGATGTTTCCGCCATCACAAATGTTTTGTATCTTTTTTTATGGTTTTATCACATCACCATTTGCGATTAATGCATCGAACACAGTTTCGTCGAAGAGTCTCTGATTGTAGTGTCACGTTAGCAGCATCCCGCAGTAGTGCTTTGTCCTATTTGCATGCATCTGAGTCTCGATAATCAAGGAACTCCTTCCATTCCTCATCCGTAGTACTAGGATATAGCTTTTTGATATCCTCTAAATCCAGGCAAAGTAGGTTTGGTCAAAAGCCAGATTAGGAAGATTCAGACAAATTACTGGTTGGGAGTGGTGAAGGGTGATACAATTTTGATCTTTTGGGTGCTAGGCAGCCATACTTTTGCATAACTTAAAGGATGCCAAATCCCTCAGCTATTAGCATGTTACAAAGTATTTTGGGTCTTTTGTAAGATGAACTAATTAACAAGAATGAAGTTATTTTCTTTCAGGTGGATATTGTATGGTCATCATATTCGTACAAATTACATGTCCGACTCGATAATAATGCTTGCAAAAAAATGATAAAATCTTGTACATTATTAACCTCTTCTACTAGCAATGTAGTCTTCCCACATTTTGTGTGCTATATAATCTCTCTTTCAATTTCCTTCTTCGTGTGAGTTGTTGAATGCTCTTGATTGGAGTTATAACTATGGTCTCCACTAGGAACATCCACAATTTGCAGTGGGTCTATTTCTAGAGGAGCATTTTATTACCCATGACATATCTTCATTATGAAGGATATGGAATTGTGTAGAACACAAGGCTAGCTCACAAGAAACTAGAAGGACAACGACTAGTTGTTTGAATTCAAATAAATCCTATACTTTTCCTATCCTCCAATCCAAATGGCTACTCTGTCCAATTCGTGTGTTTTGATTCCTTGTAGGATTTGTGAGGCATGTCATCTCAATTCCTGCGTTTTTCCTTTTTTTGTGGGGTAATACCAAGTTCATTACTGTGACGCCCCCGATTTGACCGTACACTAATCATGCACGCAAATGTGTACGATCAAGATCAGGGACTCACGGGAAGATATCACAACACAACTCTAAAACATAAATAAGTCATACAAGCATTATAATACAAGCCAGGGGCCTCGAGGGCTCGAATACAAGTGCTCGATCATAGACGAGTCAGCGGAAGCAACAATATCTGAGTACAGACACAAGTTAAACAAGTTTGCCTTAAGAAGGCTAGCACAAAAGTAGGCAACGATCGAAAAGGCAAGGCCTCCTGCCTGGGACCTCCTAACTACTCCTCGAAGCCGAACTCCATGTAGCATCATATAGCATAATCCTACCCGGCGATCCCCTCCTCGTCGCCCTGTTAGAGAGCGATCACCGGGTTATATCTGGCACTTGGAAGGGTGTGTTTTATTAAGTATCTGGTTCTAGTTGTCATAAGGTCAAGGTACAACTCCGGGTCATCCTTTTACCGAGGGACACGGCTATTCGAATAGATAAACTTCCCTGCAGGGGTGCACCACATAACCCAACACGCTCGATCCCATTTGGCCGGACACACTTTTCTGGGTCATGCCCGGCCTCGTAAGATCAACACGTCGCAGCCCCACCTAAGCACAACAGAGAGGTCAGCACGCCGGTCTAATCCTAAGCGCGCAGGGGTCTGGGCCCATCGCCCTATGCACACCTGCACGTTGCGTACGCGGCCGGAAGCAGACCTAGCCTAGTGGCGTTCCAGTCCAATCCGGCGCGCGCCACTCAGTTGCTGACGTCACGAAGGCTTCGGCTGATACCACGACGCCGGGATACCCATAACTACTCCCGCGTAGATGGTTAGTGCGTATAGACCAAATGGCTAGACTCAGATCAAATACCCAGAACTCGTTAAGCGTGTTATTTATCCGCGAACGCCGACCAGGGCCAGGCCCACCTCTCTCCTAGGTGGTCTCAACCTGCCCTGTCGCTCCGCCATAAAGTAACAGTCGGGGGCCGTCAGGAACCCAGGCCCACCTCTACCGGGGTGGAGCCACCTGTCCTTTCAGCCCCCTCATCAGAATCACTTGCGGGTACTCCTCGAGCCGACCCGACTTTAGTCACCACATGTGTCATGTATATAATGTATATAGTATATACCCGTGATCACCTCCCAAAAGTGATCACGGCCCAGTAGTATAGCATGGCAGACGGACAAGAGTGTAGGGCCACTGATGGAACACTAGCATCCTATACTAAGCAGTAGGATAGCAGGTAAGGGTAACAACTGTAGCAACAATGACAGGCTATGCATCAGGATCGGATTAACGGAAAGCAGTAACATGCTACACTACTCTAATGCAAGCAGTATAGAGAAGAATAGGCGATATCTGGTGATCAAGGGGGGGGGCTTGCCTGGTTGCTCTGGCAAGTAGGAGGGGTCGTCAACTCCGTAGTCGAACTGGGGGTCGCCGGTAGTCTCGAGGTCTACTGGAAAGAAGTAACGGAGGGGGAACACAATAAATAACAGAGCAATCAAAACAACACAAAGCGTAACATGACAATACGCGGTGCTAGGTGTGCCCTAACGCGGTAGTAGGTGATATCGGCAAAGGGGGGAAACATCCGGGAAAGTTTTCCCGAAGTTTGCATTTTTCAGACAGATGAAACGGAGGGGGAAAGTTGCAAGTTTGCTATGCTAGGGACGTCTGGCGGACGAACGGACTGCGTATTCGGATTCGTCTCGTCGTTCTGAGCAACTTTCATATAGAAAGTATTTTCATCTGAGCTACGGTTTATTTTATATGATTTTCTAAAGTTTTAAATTATTTTAGAATTTATTAAATTCAACATTATCCAGAATAGTGCCTGCTGACGTCATCATGACGTCAGCAGTCAACAGGGCGTTGACTGGGTCAAACTGACGTGCGGGACCCACCTGTCATTGACTGATTAATTAATTAACTAACAGTTTAATTAGTTTAGTTATTAGATTAGTTTAATTAATCAAAAATTAATTAGGTTATTTAATTCTTTAATTAATTAATTATTTTTAATATATTATTATTATTATTATTTATATATATATTTTTAATTCTTTTTTTCTTCGTTCTCAGGGGCGTGGGCCCCGTTTGTCATTGGCTCTGGGGGAGCCTAGCGGTTACGGGCGTGGGTCTCGGGCGCGGTTGCAGGCGCCCATCGAGGGCGAGGCCGTGGCCTCGGGTGGGCACGCCCGCGTAGCAGGGGGGCCTCGGCCAGGGCCGGCGAGGCCGGAACGGGGCCGGAGCGGGCGCGTGGGCGCCGGCGAGGCCACAGCGGGGCGGGGCCGTAGCGAAAGCGGGCGGTCGCCGGAGGAGGACGTCGGAGCCGTGGAGGGTGCGGCCGGACCACCGCGGGGCAATTCGGCGAGCAGTGGCGCTGCTGGCGGCAGAGGTGGCTGCAGCAGAGCTGCGCGCTGCGCGGTTGCGGGCGCGCGCGTGTGAGGAAGATCGGGGCGACGAGGTGTACGGGGGGATGGGGGTGCGTGTGGCACGAGCGCCCGCGGGGGCGCGGCCAAGGAGGCGGGGCAAGGCACTGCCAGGCGGAGTGGAGACGGCGGCTACGGCCGTGGGCGGCGCGTGCGCAGGCGGACGGCGGGGCGCGCGTTGCGCGGCACAGTGGTTCGAGCACGCGCGCGGGGAGGAGAGGCCGGGGTCTCACCGCGGGGGGTAGGGTCCAGGGCAGCGGGGCTCGGGGAGGTAGACGAGGACGACGGCGGCGTGGAGGAGGCAGTCCGGCGAGGAGGGGCTTGACGAATCCGGCGAGGGCAGTGACGTGCGCGATCGTCGGGGCTGAGGACATGGACGACGAGGTCCAGTGGCGACGGGGTGGCGACAGCGAGCGATGGGGCGCGGCGTCAGGGTCGAGGCGATGGGGGAGTCCGGCGACGGGGTTGGGGCGCTGGCGTCGCGAGAGGGGGGGAGCAGTTCGTCCCCGATCCAGATCGGATCGGGAGGGGAGAGACGTGGGGAGTGGGGGAGACGACGGGGTGTCGGTGGCGTGGATAAGGGGAGTGGGGGGCGCGGGGAGGGCCGGCCCATTCGGACGGCTGGGGGCCCGCGTGGACGGCCAGCTGGGCCAAAGGGGCCCGGCGGGGGGGGGGGGTTCCCTTTTTTTGTTTTCTCTTGATTTGCTTTTCCTTTTCTATTTTTCTTTTATTTATTTACTGTTTTCATTTATAGTTTCTATTATTTTAGTTTCATAAAATGTCAAGTAGCACCTAAATTAGTATTACTAATTAGGCCACTGCAATAATTATTTTGGCACACTAGTTATATTATTATAACTTATAAAAGGCATTAAATTAATTGTTTTGCCCTAGGCTTTGCTTATTTTAGTGAATTTAAATATTATAAGAAATGTTGGTTTCCCCACCATTATTACTCATGAATTATTCGGCGACACCCCAACATTTTAGTTTTAATATTCGAAAATATTTGATTGTTTGCTTGATTTTGAATTTGAATTCGAACCGGTTTCGAACTAACGCGAGATTAACAACAGTAATCATGGTGACGTGGCATCGTTAACAGAGGTTTACTGTAGCTTAATTATCCGGGCGTCACAATTCTCCTCCACTACAAGAAATCTCGTCCCGAGATTTAAGCGGTGGAGTAAGGGAGGAAAGTGTTGGTAGCGAAAACCTAACGAGTCTTCTCGGTCTTGGCTGCCCTTTCGAAGAGGTTGATCCCTTTTGTTGATGTCTTTAATTCTCTGCTTCAGGTCATCATGCTGAAGTCGTGATCCTTTCTTCGGAGTTTTCATTGTACATATGACGGACAAGGGGTAACTTCGGAAAAAGGACCTCCGAAAGGTTAACTATCTGGTTGATAAAATCGGGGGAAGGTGGAAAGTAACTCTCGAATTGAAACTTAAGAAAATATCGAGAGCAAAGTATGAAGGTAGCATGAGAAGTTTCGAGCGGGCATGCCATCGTTCGTTGCCTGAAACGAAGTGTGAAAAGGTTTCAGAGTAACGAGAATAACATGGTGTTTGATTCCAGGATGAATAATGGTATAGATTTTAGCTCGTGAATCACATACGAAGCTAGGTGCACAGGATACATTAGAATCCGGGTTGTAAAGAAGAGTCAGGTTTCGATCCTGTGGGACTGTGGTTATGGGCCCACCATGTGGGTTAAAAGTAGGAAGGGCGGTGACATCTTGCACGATCATGATAGCAAGGCATGTCAGAGGGTAGCCTGTCAGTTATATGTCAGCCACATCGTCGGTACCAAGGGCGAGGGACGAAGAGAACCATTTTCCTGCTCGTTGAAACGAGGCGGACCATTAGGCAAGTTCTCGTCCATCGGTGGTTACCGAAATGTCACCAACAATAGTAACAGGGTCTTACTGACAGAGTTGTACACCGAGGTGTTTACATAAGCAGGAGAATATTACTGCTTAGATCATATAGATCAACAGAAAGGTTAAACCAAACAATGGAAAGGAAATTATGATTATCAGATTAAACAGAAGAATGGAAAGGAAAATGTGTTTAAACACATATTTCAAGGGTATATCCTTCCCAAGGATAAGCTGAGCATGATATTCATGACAGGATATAATGTAGAAAACTCTTTAGGTAGGGGAGAGAAATTTCATGACATTACCCATACAACGGTGTTTGGATAATTGAGCAGGAAACATTTAGCATTGGGCTTCAAATGTTCCTGTTGAAAATCGGAGTACCATAGACATGCTTCGAGATAGCATTGACATGGTCAACAGGTGAAGATCAGACTTTGGAAACAAAAAGGATCCATCAGGAACAACTTGTAGAATAAGTCTTACAATTTCCTCATGGGAGAATGGTTAACCTTGCTAAAAAGGAAATTATAACAAAAGGTCCTCTGGCTAGGGGTGCTAAGCAAAGACACCACCTTATCGAGTTATGTAGAGACCAATGTTATAACTCTTGGAAATATGTTCCAACCATCATATCTGACCGAGATTCAGATCTGATTGGTGTCACGATTCCTCAGACTCAGGATGCCTGAGAAGAAAAGGTGCAAAACAAATTGACGAGACGACATTGTAAGATTCTCGGGAAATGAACTATGGAAGCAAGTTCTGAGACAAGGGTTCGTCATTAAATCAAGGAGAGGTGAGGAGGTGACTGATTGACTCAGCGACAATCCATTGAGATTTCCAAAAGATGGATTTCCACAACTATGTGAACAAGGAGATAACATTTGTCAGATCAAATGGTATAATGATGTATGCTCGAGGAAAACATACACAATTAAACATTGGTTGAAATGTGCACCCGAAATATGGGCTAGGTAGCACGATCAATGTTCGAATGATGATTCAATAAGCAACAGACTTAGAATGAAACTATCGACCATTAACTTCAAAGAAATAAGGTTACTAGAAGTTTTAAATTTACACATCACAGACCATTTGTCGGCATTCCGGTTAGAAACAACACGGACACCAAGAAAAGAACGGTGATGGTAATAAGAATGGTGAAAAGAACGGTGATGGTAATAAGTATTACTTGTATCAAGAATTCTTAAGGGGTGGTGAAAATTCCCATGACATTCTTGACATAAAAGATGGTAATACTCCAAGGTAAAGAAGAACAAATGCTGGATAGCAAGGATCTCAAGGTATAACACAAAACACGAACAAGTTTGTGTTAAACGGAAGGCAATAAAGTGGTCAAAGATAACACAAATGGGGCAAGGATGGTATTTCTCATCATGAACTGAATTGATATCCTGGAAGAGCCCATAAGGTTGATGATGATCACGACACATTTGTCGAGAGATTTCATGAAGATGTAATCAATCAGCGACGACATCAAGTCAAAGGAATGATGAAGCGGAAGGTTATTGGAAACATGGGTAGGACACAAACTCGAAATCAAGCTTGCTGTTCAAGGCAAAATGATATGACGAGGAAAATCGACGTAAGCTTAGCTCATCGTCGAAAGTGGTGCTCCGGGAATAAAGACCAGGTAGCACAGTTAAAATCGGCACGATAATGATGTAGCCAATCAGGCTAGGAATGACGTGATCGGGTACAAACTCATAAGTAAAGAAGATTACTAAGAGGTGTTTAATCGCAGTGCGGACTCGATTCAGTTATCGGTGGTTTTGAGTGTTTTAAAACTCGAAGCCCGTGAAAAATTGGAATCAGTGAGAATGTAGCACTTGATGAAGAACTCATAAGAAGTTATGCAGTTCCGTGATAATCTTGAGATACCACGGGGGTAATACTCGACGACAAATCAAGGTAGAGGTTGGAATGGGGTATTACTCTGCAGAAGACAAGTGCTTAAACTTGCACGAGAAATGGTATTTAAAGGAGAACATGGTCAGAAACCACGATCATAAATGATCGAACCACGGATACAAGATGAACTTATAACAAGGGGGGTATTATTTTTACAAGCAGCTTCCATGATAAGTTATACATCGTGTCCATGGGCATGAACGCAAGGTTCAAGGTCGACTCCCACTTCTTCAATGTATAACCTTCCATTCACTCCTCGCTTTGGTAAAGGCATTAGTGTTGAAAGTTTTACCTGGTGAAATACCAGATGAGTATGACTCGTGAAAACTTCTGAGTTCACCCATATTAAGGAAGGCATAGGTTCAACCCGTCAGGGTATCGTGGAAACATATACCACCAGCTTCAATAGTAAATACCACCAGCTCGAAAACAGAGCATGGTTGAGAAAACAGAGGATACAATTTACCAAAGGCATTATATACCCATGGAAAGGCTCACAAGGTTATTCAATAGGAAGGACACTGTCGGATAAAATCCAACAAAGGAACCGATGGTCCACAAGGGATCTGATGTGAGCATCGGTATTCAACCAGAGGAAGAAGAATGCAAGGAGATCTGATTATAGAAACAACTGACTAACTCAAAGTTCAAATGCAAAAGAATTATGATTTCCAAATCAGGGGGTCAGAAGCAACGCTCTGATCAAGGATGGATAAGTTGAGTAGGCTTAGGGGTACAATCGATGTCAATTTGATAGGTCGAGATCCAGCTCACGTTTAAAATGACGTCTGAGCTGGAAGGATGAATTCTAGGATCTGATTGAGGATTGCGAGCATTCGCAACAAATTGAATCAACGGACTCAAAATGATAATGACAAAATATGCCAATAAGATTATAGACTTATGGGATTAACCATAATGCCAGTAAGCAAGAATTTCAAGAGCAACAGGCTCCTGAAGATTTTCGGAGGATCAAATGATATTTTGAACACTTTTGTGAAATACTTGAATCAACTGGGGATGAGCGGATACTCGGTAAGTGCGAGGATCATCCGTAGGGGTATTCAGGTGACAATGAACAGCAAGGTAGTAAGCTCAAAGGATTCTCGGAACAACAGAGAGAATTTCGGGGTATCTTGTAATAACAAGATCATCTGGGAAACATTGTATGAATGGCGAGTATACGTGGTTATCCATAGGAGTTTATCGATGAAAGGGAATTGCAAAAGCGATGAACACAAGTTCTCGGGTTATCAGCGGAGAGTATCTTCAGGGTCTTCACGTGCAGCAGACGATCATCAGTAATAAGGGGCTCTCCGGGTGAAAGTGATAACGAGATCCTAATGTTAGATTTAGCAAAATTCATTTAACCCGAATAGAAGAGATGTCAGAGTCCCATAGTATAGGTTGAGGAATAAAAGATCCTACTACCACCCAATGGCGACGTGGGCCCGTAAGCCACACAGCCATGTTAGTAAAACAGTTTTCACTGACTAGACTCAACTTCGGCCAAGGAGTTGGAAAGGGGGATTCCTGCAGGCAGTCGGCTCTGATACCAACTTGTGACGCCCCCGAGTTGACCGTACACTAATCATGCACGCAAATGTGTACGATCAAGATCAGGGACTCACGGGAAGATATCACAACACAACTCTAAAACATAAATAAGTCATACAAGCATTATAATACAAGCCAGGGGCCTCGAGGGCTCGAATACAAGTGCTCGATCATAGACGAGTCAGCGGCAGCAACAATATCTGAGTACAGACATAACTTAAACAAGTTTGCCTTAAGAAGGCTAGCACAAAAGTAGCAACGATCGAAAAGGCAAGGCCTCCTGCCTGGGACCTCCTAACTGCTCCTCGAAGCCGAACTCCATGTAGCATCATATAGCATAATCCTACCCGGTGATCCCCTCCTCGTCGCCCTGTTAGAGAGCGATCACCGGGTTATATCTGGCACTTGGAAGGGTGTGTTTTATTAAGTATCCGGTTCTAGTTGTCATAAGGTCAAGGTACAACTCCGGGTCGTCCTTTTACCGAGGGACACGGCTATTCGAATAGATAAACTTCCCTGCAGGGGTGCACCACATAACCCAACACGCTCGATCCCATTTGGCCGGACACACTTTTCTGGGTCATGCCCGGCCTCGTAAGATCAACACGTCGCAGCCCCACCTAAGCACAACAGAGAGGTCAGCACACCGGTCTAATCCTAAGCGCGCAGGGGTCTGGGCCCATCGCCCTATGCACACCTGCACGTTGCGTACGCGGCCGGAAGCAGACCTAGCCTAGTGGCGTTCCAATCCAATCCGGCGCGCGCCACTCAGTTGCTGACGTCACGAAGGCTTCGGCTGATACCACGACGCCGGGATACCCATAACTACTCCCGCGTAGATGGTTAGTGCGTATAGACCAAATGGCCAGACTCAGATCAAATACCCAGAACTCATTAAGCATGTTATTTATCCGCGAACGCCGACCAGGGCCAGGCCCACCTCTCTCCTAGGTGGTCTCAACCTGCCCTGTCGCTCCGCCATAAAGTAACAGTCGGGGGCCGTCAGGAACCCAGGCCCACCTCTACCGGGGTGGAGCCACCTGTCCTTTCAGCCCCCTCATCAGAATCACTTGCGGGTACTCCTCGAGCCGACCCGACTTTAGTCACCACATGTGTCATGTATATAATGTATATAGTATATACCCGTGATCACCTCCCAAAAGTGATCACGGCCCAGTAGTATAGCATGGCAGACGGACAAGAGTGTAGGGCCACTGATGGAACACTAGCATCCTATACTAAGCAGTAGGATAGCAGGTAAGGGTAACAACTGTAGCAACAATGACAGGCTATGCATCAGGATGGGTTTAACGGAAAGCAGTAACATGCTACACTACTCTAATGCAAGCAGTATAGAGAAGAATAGGCGATATCTGGTGATCAAGGGGGGGGGGCTTGCCTGGTTGCTCTGGCAAGTAGGAGGGGTCGTCAACTCCGTAGTCGAACTGGGGGTCGCCGGTAGTCTCGGGGTCTACCGGAAAGAAGTAACGGAGGGGGAACACAATAAATAACAGAGCAATCAAAACAACACAAAGCGTAACATGACAATACGCAGTGCTAGGTGTGCCCTAACGCGGTAGTAGGTGATATCGGCAAAGGGGGGAAACATCCGGGAAAGTTTTCCCGAAGTTTGCATTTTCGGACAGATGAAACGGAGGGGGAAAGTTGCAAGTTTGCTATGCTAGGGACGTCTGGCGGACGAACGGACTGCGTATCCGTCTCGTCGTTCTGAGCAACTTTCATATAGAAAGTATTTTCATCTGAGCTACGGTTTATTTTATATGATTTTCTAAAGTTTTAAATTATTTTAGAATTTATTTAATTCAACATTATCCAGAATAGTGCCTGCTGACGTCATCATGAAGTCAGCAGTCAACAGGGCGTTGGCTGGGTCAAACTAACGTGCGGGACCCACCTGTCATTGACTGATTAATTAATTAACTAACAGTTTAATTAGTTTAGTTATTAGATTGGTTTAATTAATCAAAAATTAATTAGGTTAATTAATTCTTTAATTAATTAATTATTTTTAATATATTATTATTATTATAATTTATATATTTTTTTAATTCTTTTTTTCTTCGTTCTCAGGGGCGTGGGCCCCGTTTGTCATTGGCTCTGGGGGAGCCTAGCGGTTACGGGCGTGGGTCTCGGGCGCGGTTGCAGGCGCCCATCGAGGGCGAGGCCGTGGCCTCGGGTGGGCACGCCCGCGTAGCAGGGGGGCCTCGGCCAGGGCCGGCGAGGCCGGAACGGGGCCGGAGCGGGCGCGTGGGCGCCGGCGAGGCCACAGCGGGGCGGGGCCGTAGCGAAAGCGGGCGGTCGCCGGAGGAGGACGTCGGAGCCGTGGAGGGTGCGGCCGGACCACCGCGAGGCAATTCAGCGAGCAGTGGCGCTGCTTGGCGGCAGAGGTGGCTGCAGCAGAGCTGCGCGCTGCGCGGTTGCGGGCGCGCGCGTGTGAGGAAGATCGGGGCGACGAGGTGTACGGGGGGATGGGGGTGCGTGTGGCACGAGCGCCCGCGGGGGGGCGGCCAAGGAGGCGGGGCAAGGCACTGCCAGGCGGAGTGGAGACGGCGGCTACGGCCGTGGGCGGCGCGTGCGCAGGCGGACGGCGGGGCGCGCATTGCGCGGCACAGTGGTTCGAGCACGCGCGCGGGGAAGGAGAGGCCGCGGTCTCACCGCGGGGGGTAGGGTCCAGGGCAGCGGGGCTCGGGGAGGTAGACAAGGACGACGGCGGCGTGGAGGAGGCAGTCCGGCGAGGAGGGGCTTGACGAATCCGGCGAGGGCAGTGACGTGCGCGATCGTCGGGGCTGAGGACGTGGACGACGAGGTCCAGTGGCGACGGCGAGCGATGGGGCGCGGCGTCGGGGTCGAGGCGATGGGGGAGTCCGGCGACGGGGTTGGGGCGCTGGCGTCGCGAGAGGGGGGGAAGCAGTTCGTCCCCGATCCAGATCGGATCGGGAGGGGAGAGACGTGGGGAGTGGGGGGGAGACGACGGGGTGTCGGTGGCGTGGATAAGGGGAGTGGGGGGCGCGGGGTGGGCCGGCCCATTCGGACGGCTGGGGGCCCGCGTGGACGGCCAGCTGGGCCAAAGGGGCCCAGCGGGGGGGGGGGGGTTTCCCTTTTTTTGTTTTCTCTTGATTTGCTTTTCCTTTTCTATTTTTCTTTTATTTCTTTAGTGTTTTCATTTATAGTTTCTATTATTTTAGTTTTATAAAATGTCAAGTAGCACCTAAATTAGTATTACTAATTAGGCCACTGCAATAATTATTTTGGCACACTAGTTATATTATTAAAACTTATAAAAGGCATTAAATTAATTGTTTTGCCCTAGGCTTTGGTTATTTTAGTGAATTTAAATATTATAAGAAATGTTGGTTTCCCCACCATTATTACTCATGAATTATTCAGCGACACCCCAACATTTTAGTTTTAATATTCGAAAATATTTTATTGTTTGCTTGATTTTGAATTTGAATTCGAACCGGTTTCGAACTAACGCGAGATTAGCAACAGTAATCATGGTGACGTGGCATCGTTAACAGAGGTTTACTGTAGCTTAATTATCCGGGCGTCACAATTACTCAAAAACCACATGGAGTGGGATACAAATAGGATCATGGGGTTGGACTAGCCAAACATGTCACCCGTGATCAAGAGAATGTGAGAACTTTGTTAACCTATCATCATCTCGATTGGCCGCGCGGCCTTCAAAAGTGAAGATACAATTGAAGGTTTTGCCCTATTCTTAATCTCACTAATAATTCTACCATAGGGTCCATTGCTACCTTTAGCAATATCATATACAATTTGCTTTGAATCTAAAGCAATGATGAAGCTGTTTAGTTGGAGATCCTCGACCAGAGAAAAGGCTTCTCAACGTGCAATGGCTTCTAACGTCGCAACACCCCTTGTACCATGTATCACCAGGGAAGAACTACCCATAAAATTCCCATGTGCATCCCTACAGACATCAACTACTGATCCCCTGACATGGTTTTGTGAAGTGCTTGCATCCACATGGATTTTAGCAAACCCTGGAGGGGGGCCTTCGGGCGAGCAGCCCTTGTAGAAACAGCCAGGGTACCTGTCATCTTTTTCGGTACAATCTCCAAGTCTGCCATGAACCTAACAATAAATTGAAATGTGGCTCATGGACTCTGATACATCTCTTCGTGAATTGCCTTTCTCCGTGCCCACCAAATTGCTCAGAGTGTCACCGCTAGTTTAACAAACTACGAATGTGATAACGAGTCTAACATGGTGAACAGCCATTGTTTAGCGCTTGGCTCTGTAGTTTCGCACAAGTGTTCAACTAACTCCCTACCCACAAGAGCCTCATATACATCTTGACATAGAGCATTCCAGTAGTGAATGATCCCATGAGTCCTCGCCCCCAGAAAGTCCACACGTACTTGTCGGGGACATATTTCTATGAGCCCAAACATCCTCTGTGGGCAGGGATTGTCTCGCTAACCTCCACATAAACATCCATACTTTTCCTGGAACAGGAGTTTTCCGCAGGAGCTTCCATGATGCAGCGTCATGGTCGGTGCTTGAGGAACCCGCCGTACCATCTATCCACGACCCTCTCAGAAACTTTGTATCTATCATCATTCTGTATGTAGATCTTACCGTGAATTGCCCGTTTTTCTCGAAGTTCCATGCCCAGGTGTCGCTCACATTGCTTGTGCATAGGGGAATCTGTAGTATGGCTGATATGTCTATAGGAAGGAAAACTTCATGTAGCTTTGCCAAGTCCCACCTTGCAGAAGTTTAACATATTAACTGACATACTAACTCTCGTGGGTTACTAGTTCGCCTCGCATATGGCCTCGTCATAACATCTCTAGGGATTCAATTATCAGACCAAAATTTTGTTGAATCACCATTACCAATCCACATGATCAAACCTTGTCTCAATATACGAGCTCCTCTCTCACACTCTCTGGGCACCCCTTGCTGAAATAGATCGATGATTTATCATGATTAATCATTTCTTCCGAAGCCTGACAATATGTGTTCAACAATTGGTTAATCTCAGCACTAGCCCTGAAAAACAGCAGGCTGTCATCTACGAATAATAAGTGGTTTACAGGTGGTGCCGAAGCAGCAACCCTAATTGCACTCAAGTTAAATGACTCGTCAATAGATTTCAAAAGGCACGAAAAAGAATAGGCATGGAGAAATTGGATCCTCTTGTGTTTTTCCTTTTGTTTTAGACACCCTATGTTTTTCCTTTTTTTTTGAGTAACACCTGTGTTTTTCCTATGCTGCGTTCCAACCAGGTCCTAAGCTTTGCTAGTGACATTAGAAGCCTTTAACTTCGAGCCCACTCTAATGCTAGGCCCAATGACTACTATTGCTCTCCGTTCACAGGTCTAACCTGGCCTATACTCAAAAAAAAAAAAAAAAAAATTCTAATCCGGCCATCTTTTCACGTTGCTTGGACCTTCCGCACTCCTCGCCCATGGCCGTCGCCGCCGCCACGACGTCGTCGTGGCTTCTCTGGAGACCCTTCTCTTCCACTATCCTCACACGGTGCACTAACCCTAGGTTCCTCCGTACTACCCTATGCTTCTCGCACTCTGCCTCCGCCCCCGCCCTCGGCGCCGCCTCTCTTCAGCCAACCCCGCCTCCTCCTCCTCCTACAACCTGCTCCAGCGATGGAGGTGGCGGGATGAGGTGGGAGTCTACGCGCAAGAAGAGAGTCGTGCTCCGCGTCGGCTACGTCGGCAGCGAGTACCGAGGTTATATGGGATGCCTTGCTCGTTGGTTTCTATCACTGTGATGCGTGCCGGGTTGGTCTTTGTTTGAGGCATTGATCCAGTGCATTGGTCTTTCTCTTCCAGGTCTTCAGAAGCAGCGAGATCTCAGCGCGGACTCAAGTAATCCCTTTTGTTTTGTTATTATAGCTTAGTTGATCTATGCGTTTGAGTTGTTGATATGTCAGGTTATTTATTTATTTATTTATTGCGATTTGATGCTTGAATTTCAAAAAAGCATTGCGGGGAAGTACATGTGTTTCATGTTAGTTGCATCGAATTGTCATCATTCGTTTTCTCTGTTGGGATCTCTGCCTGGAATGTGACATATTCTTGCAATGAATAAGGTATTTTATTACCATTAGAGGAAATTGCACAAATACACAACATTTGGTGTTGAGGTAACAAAAAACTACAACTCTAAGGGATTTCAACAAAAAACCACAACTCTAAGACTAATCAGTAACAAAAAACACAAATTACTCCAATTATCACTTAATGAGAAATATGACGTTCAGGTCCCATGTGTTAACAGCGTGTTTGGCAATTTTTGGGAAGGGGAATGGGAGTTTAGATTAGGGAATTGTATTGAGATTAGACATGGGAGGAATCGTTTTATTCTCTAATCCCCTGTTTGACGCATGATAGGAATTATGTGTTAGCATTTGAGGAGAAATTGTATTCCCTTGTTTGGTTCGTGGGGGCTGACGAGAGACTAGACAAGGGAAGTTAACGTAAGTTATGATGAAGGGTTAAGATTGACTCACTAAAACAATTCCCTTTCAACTCCCACACCCTCCCCTGTTTAATAAAACGGTGGGAGTTGGAGTCTCAAGTCCCATGCCTATTCCCTTATGAATTCCCAATCCGCCTAACCAAACAATTTTTTTTTCAAGAAAACACAAAGGACCTTTGCGTTTCTTCATTGAAAAGATAGATGTTTAGTTACAATCGTCCGAGGACGCACGAAGTACAGCATGATCAGTGCATGTCCCAAGTTTGTGGTAGCACAAGCAGGAGGCCAGCTGCCCCGGCAGCCGCCCAAGGGCAGGCCTCGTCCTTGATTCTATCGAGAAGCGTATTCATGGATGGTATTGCGTTGTCTAAGACGCAGCTGTTCCTAGGCTTCCAAACCATCCAGGGCACGAGCAGCGCGACGGATTTCAGGGCTTTGTGAAGGATCAGCGGTGTGTTTTCCTTAGCATGCTTCCACCAGTCCATGAGTGAGGGCTCGCAGTTGGGTATTGGGGCTGGGATGCGAAGCCAGGCCAGGACCTCGTGCCATGCTTTGCGAGCGAAGGGGCATTCCAGCAGTAGGTGTCGGATCGTTTCCGGCTCTTGATCGCATAGGAGACAGCGAGGGTGATGTTGCAGTCCAGGGTGGGCCAACTGTAACGCCCCGAGACCGACGCTTCAGAAGATTTCCTTATTTTCGTGATCACCGTGTGTTTATTTTTGCTTGCTCTATTTATTTTGCATTGCATCATGTCATCATGCCATCATGTCATTTAATTTTTAAAAACTCAACTAAGTAAATTGCATGGATCTTCGATCCATTTAAATCGAGGGAAGGGTGACTTCTCTTTATAACATATCCTCCCAATATTAGGGAGCTATATTAAATATTTCTTTATCTTGGAAATCACCATAACACACTTGTAAATTATCCCAATGCCTTTGTTATCTTAATTCTTGGTCTCCAACCTTGCCATATATTCTTTCATCATATTCCGGAGCTCCACCAAAAATCCGAACATTTTTGGACCTTCCCAACCCTCACTTCCTATTCAAATCATTTGAATTTAAATCAAATGAGTTTGAATTTGAATCTTTCAATCTTGGCCTTTTCTATTTTCTCGAAACAAGCACATTTTGTGAGTCCGGGAAAATTAACCGCATGCGCAAATTCTTTCTCTAACCCTCTCTTTCTTTTTCTTTTCTCTAATTCTCTTCTGCCAAAGAATATAAGGGAGAGAGAAGAGAGAGACCCCCAGCGCACCCCAGCCGGCCATCTAGGCCCATCCGCAGCCCAGCAGCCGCATGCCACTAGGCCGGGCCTCTGGTCAACTTTTCCCCCTCCACTGGGCCGGCCTCTAAGGCCCAGCCCGCGCGCCCTTAACCCTAGCCTGCCCTCTCGATCCCTGACCTCTCCCTCTCTCGTTCCCGTGGCCGCTGCCACCACGCCCTCGATCCCCATCTCTCCCTCCTCTCGATCTCTCCCTCGTATCCTTCCTCGCGCTGTCACCACGCACAGGAGAGGGATCCCGATCCCCATGGCCACGCACGCCACGCGCAGCAGTGCTGCTTCCCTCGAGGCCGCGCCTCAGCGACCCTGGTCGCCGCCGGCTAGCCCTCTGCGACCTCCTTGGGCCCCTTCGTCGGCTCTCCTCCCGGCTTCCTCTGCTCCGCCTCCATCGCCGGCTACCACGACCAGCGCCCGCCTCTCGCAGTCCGCGCGACCCCTTCCTCTGCTCCTCCTCCACACGCGCCGCCTCCGACTCGATTCGCCGCCGCCGCCTTCCTCCGCGCCTCCACGCGGTTCCCCTTGCCGCACCTCCCCGAGCAGGAGCTCCGCCTTCCCTGCTTCGCGCCAAGGCCGACGCCGGCCACTTCTTCCAGCCGCATGCTTGGCCATGCGCCAGCACCCAGCAGCTCGAGCGGTCTCCGGTGACCTCCCGAGGCCGAGCCTTGCAAGTCCCTTGATGCCCTTTCAGTTCTTCAGGATCGCCTAGTTCCTTTCAGATGCGTGTTCGACTACCGTTGCTATGGGTCCGTCAAAACCAAGTGCATCGACCGTCGTCCAGAGCACCGGGGCACTGGGTGCCTCTATTTGCGGGTGCTTCGTTGGAGCTTCATTGAAACGTCGCCAAGTTCGACTACCGCATGGTTACGCCAAGTTCATCTACGAAACGTGTACATCTACACCGCCAAGATCGGAACGACAAGTACCTCGACGTTGCGTGTACCACTACCCTCGCCCCGAAGACGTTGGATTCTTCAACTACCTCTCCGAAAACGAACGTGTACAACTACTTCCACTTCGAACCCGTCCGCCTCCAAACGCACGCTTCGAAGGTATAACCGACGGGACGATCGCTATGAACGAATGCATGCATGTTGTATGAGATGCTCGTGTTTGCACCATGTCCGAGAGAGGTCTTTGCACGTTCCTCGATTGCCATGCCGCCGTATCGTGGGAACCCGGAATCCGGGAGCACCCCACCATCTCTAGCATGACACGCTCACGCCCACTTCTTTTGCACCGGTATCTCCGTGAGTTATCGGATCATCGGAATGTTGTCGTGGCACCATTTTCGTTATCATTGCCGTGGCACCCTTTTCGTTCCACCCTGGTAACAAATGCTTCATAACATGCTCATGTCCACGTTTTCATAAAATTGCTTAAAAACTTGCATATGTCATTCGCATCATGATAACAACATTTAAATGTTTACAATTGATGTTTGCATTAAAATTGTTAAATGACATGAGGATTTTCTAGAATTATTGTTTGTTATTTCCGGCCTCATTTAAACTTGCCTAGATAGGTAGTTTTCTTATGCCTCACCCCTTGCCATGTTAATCAACATTTAATATTGTTGGGTACATAAACGGGAGAGAACCAAATAGTTGATGTGGTGTTTCGTCAATATGAGCTCCACTTAATTTGTAGTATTGTTTGTTGCATTTTGCCATGCCATGCTTCATTTAAACCGGACATGCATTATACTTGTTTGTGCATCATGCCATGTGTATGTGGTGGTTGTTCACTATGTTGTTTGTTTCTTTCCGGGTTGCTTCTCTCGTTAGCTTCGGTTTCGTTCCGGAGTTGTGAGGATTCGTTCGACTCCGTCTGTTTGTCTTCTTCATGGATTCGATCTTCTTCCTAGCGGGATCTCAGGCAAGATGACCATACCCTCGAAATCACTTCTATCTTTGCTTGCTAGCTGTTCGCTCTATTGCTATGTCGCGCTACCTACCACTTGCTTATCAAGCCTCCCAAATTGCCATGAACCTCTAACCTTTGCCACCCTTCCTACCAAACCGTTGTTTGGCTATGTTACCGCTTTTGCTCAGCCCCTCTTATAGCGTTGCTAGTTGCAGGTGAAGATGAAGTTTGTTCCATGTTGGAACATGGATATTTTGGGAATATCACAATATCTCTTATTTAATTAATGCATCTATTTACTTGGTAAAGGGTGGAAGGCTCGGCCTTATGCCTGGTGTTTTGTTCCACTCTTGCCGCCCTAGTTTCCGTCATACCGGTGTTATGTTCCTTGATTTTGCGTCCCTTACGCGGTTGGGTGATTTATGGGACCCCCTTAACAGTTCGCTTTGAATAAAACTCTTCCAGCAAGGCCCAACCTTGGTTTTACATTTGCCTCACCTAGCCTTTTTCCCTTGGAAGTCGCGCATCCCGAGGGTCATCTTTATTTTACCTCCCTGGGCCAGTGCTTGTCTAAGTGTTGGTCCAAACTAGAGCACCGTGCGGGACCATCCCTTGGCAACTTGGGTTACGTCGGTACCTGTACGCTTCGCTTATCCGGTGTGTCCTGAGAACGAGATACGTGCGACTCCTATCGGGATTGTCGACACATCGGGCGGCTTTGCTGGTTTTGTTTTACCATTGTCGAGATGTCTTGTAACCGGGATTCCGAGACTGATCGGGTCTTCCCGGGAGAAGGAATATCCTTCGTTGACCGTGAGAGCTTATAATGGGCTAAGTTGGGACACCCCTGCAGGGTATTATCTTTCGAAAGCCGTGCCCGTGGTTATGTGGCAGATGGGAATTTGTTAATATCCGGTTGTAGAGAACTTGACACTCGACTTAATTAAAACGCATCAACCGTGTGTGTATCCGTGATGGTCTCTTTTCGGCGGAGTCCGGGAAGTGAACACGGCTTTGGGTTATGTTTGACGTAAGTAGGAGTGCAGGATCACTTCTTGATCATTACTGGTTGACGACCGTTCCGTTGCTCCTCTTCTCGCTCTTATTTGCGTATGTTAGCCACCATATATGCTTAGTCGCTGCTGCAACCAGTGCAGATGACGCAACCGAGCTCAAGTGGGAGTTCGACGAGGACCTTGGTCGTTACTATGTTTCGTTTCCTGTTGATCAGTAGTGGAGCCCAGTTGGGACGATCGGGGATCTAGCATTTGGGGTTGTCTTCTTTTCTTTTGGTTCCGTAGTCGGACCTATGTGTGTACTCTGATTGATGTATGATTTATTATGTATTGTGTGAAGTGGCGATTGTAAGCCAACTCTTTATCCCATTCTTGTTCATTACATGGGATTGTGTGAAGATGACCCTTCTTGCGACAAAACCACAATGTGGTTATGCCTCTAAGTCGTGCCTCGACACGTGGGAGATATAGTCGCATCGTGGGCGTTACACCAACCTCTCTGCAGTCCAGCAACGGTCCTGGTTGGCCAGCCAGTGAAAGAATTTGACTCTTGGGGGCGCCCAGCTTTTCCAGATAAGTTTCCAGGAGTAGCAGGCGGTCGATTCATGGAATGTGGCCAGGTAACAGGACTGTGCGGAGTAGGTGCCGCTTGCCGTCCATTTCAAGATCAGCTGGTCCGGGGTGGCGGAAGCTCGGTGTTCTGCATGATCTACCATAGCTTCAGATACTGAGCGATCTCATGCATGCCTAGGTTGCCGTGGATGTCGTGTGCCCAGGAGTTGCCATTGAGCCCGTCCGCCACTGTTCTTGCCGTGCGCCGTCGCTTGGGAATGCAGCTGTAGAGATTGGGCAGGAGCTCGCGGATGTTGATCCACCGTCCCTCCCATAGCAGGGCGGTCAGTCCATTCCCGACGACCATGGAAGTGGATGCCCAGAACAGCGCGCGCTCCATGGGCGAGAACTGGAGGTCGAGCCCTTGCCACACTCGCTCGGGATCCGTTCTAGAGAACCATAACCAGCGCAGCTGCAGTGCGAGTCCGGAGCATACGATGCCGCGCACGCCCAGACCCCCAAGCTCGATGGGGTGGCAGACGCCTAACCAAAAAATAGATTTGAAGTCTCGTACCTCTTCAATTCCCATTCCCTAGCTCTAATTACCCCCAACCAAATGCACTGGAAGTGACTACACGGACGGATTGGCTTGAGCCAAGCCAATTAAAATATTCAAAGTAAAAAAATCAAAATTCCAAAAAATCTTAATAAATTGAGAAAACTGAAAAGATTGTAGTAAATCATTCCATCTTCATTGATCAATCTGGAAAACTTTAAGCCTATTTTACCTGGCCATTTTAAATTTTGGACATTTTCTGTATGAACGTGATGAGTTGACTTACAAAAACTCTCCAAACTTTACAATGGCTAAACAAAATAGGCTAAAAATTCCCAGATTGATTACCGAAGATGGCTTGAATTGCTGGAATTGTTTCAGATCTTTTCAAGTTTTTCAAAGAAAAAAACATTTTCAAGGATTTAGAATTTTTGTATTTTTTAACTTTCAATATTATAATTTTTCCAGAGAGCTGAGCTCGCCTTGGCTTGGCTCAGCTCAAGTCAACTCGTCCCTCTAGTTACTTAACAAATGTTGTGTATTTGTGCAATTTCCTCTACCATTAACATGAAATACTTTATACGTGGCGTCATGCTTTGTTCTGTGGCATTATGACAAGTTGATTATGAGAGTGATATGGAAGTATATAACATGAATGCTATTTATGGGTGCACAAGTATAGTTATTCCACCAGGAATTCTATATGTTATTAATCAGATGCCAAAAAAAGGGTGATTCTAAGTTGACCGTTGTTTCTATGTCAAGTATCATCATAGAGGATTAGTGAATGCTGATTAAACGTTCGTCTTCTTCTGTAGCCATTGAGTCAGTTTTGGAATCTGCCATCTTCAAGGCAGGGGGCATTCTTGAGAGTAATTATGGAAAGTTGCAAAAAGTTGGTTGGGAAAGGAGCAGCCGAACTGATAAAGGGGTAGGACTTGACAGTTTAACCTCTTGGATTTCCTAATTTGAGTGAAAAAAATATGTGTACTTTTGGCTAACAATGCTTTTATGCATGCTTAGTATGGACTAATTTCAGGTACATTCACTGGCTACAATGATCTCTCTTAAGATGGAAATCCCTGATCGAGCATGGGAGAAGGATCCTGATGGCATTGCTCTTGCGAACTTTATTAACTCAAATTTACCAGATAATATCAAAGTTTTCAGTATCTTGCCTGCTCAAAGGTACCGGGGATGTTCTGGTGTCCCATGGTTAACAACTTAACATATTATGCATAAGTGTATTGATTGAGAATGTGGGGATGCTGCCAAGATCTTATCTCGGTGAACACATGGTGGATGTTTTGTCTTATCAGTTTTTCAGAAATGAAAATTTGGTGGGAACCCCTTAATTTGAAAACATATTATGCATAAACAACAACATTTTTCCATGACATGGTCTGCATTTGATCGTAGGAGTTTTGATGTAAGAAGGGAATGCTTGTACCGGGAGTACTTCTATCTTCTGCCTGCTGAAATAATTGGAATTAAAAGCAGTTGTAGCTCTGGAGAAGTGGAGGAGCACTTAATTGAATTCAATAACATACTGAAAGGTTTTGAGGTAAATTTTTGATTAAATATGTCTTTTGTATGCTGTGGACTTGTTTGTGCAGAAGAACAGGGTTTGTGAATACTTCGATGAATCATCTGATAACAAACATATGCTGGGGGAGACATATTGATATAACTATACGATGAATAAGACTGACATAAGAGAGAAGATTACACTAGGGATAATCAGATCTGACCTGTTAGTCCACTAAATATGATCTGTACCCTGTCATCTTCCTGAATTTTCTTTGTTACAGCCTATGATAACAAACACTGACATGGAAAACACCTGAGCAGTGCAAATTAACCATGAAAATCGGGATAATGGGGGTAATAGCATAATTTAGCAGGTTCAGTAGCTTCATTGTGGTCTAGTTTGTTTACTTTCTACCTACTTTACCATTGAATGGACTTCAGCGACCAGTTAAACAATTTTGGTGATCTGCCAGACAAAAATTGAAGTACAAGGCGACATTAATAAAGCTGAACAAGTGAGGACGTTTTGTTCAATGTAATCTTCGCTTATACAGTTTCCAGAATTAATATAAATCTGTAAATGACCTGCCCAACCAGGTCCAGGTGATATTTCCACATTTCACATTTCCCCCCTGTCTAAGACAAATCATGCATATAACCCCAAGTGCAGGTATTTCTATGGGTCATTGCTGGATAAATTTTTGCCATGCGAATGATTACCATTTTTGTACAGCACATTTAAGGCAGATATGATCAGATAACAAATTTTACCCATTCACTTTTCATTCAATTGTTTCTGCACAAGCTTCATTATACTGTTCCTACTTGCAGGGAAACCACCCATTTCATAATTACACTGCTCGTGCGAAGTATAGAAAAGTTCTAGCTGGAGCACACCGAAGGGCCAAAGAAACAAGCACAACAGCGCATTCCATCCCCTTCGAAATGGTTGCGGACCAAAGCACTTCTGGAGATGGAACCACTTCTGATATAGATGAGGAATACTTAAACTCTCCATCAATACTTGATTCTAGTGCACCAGAAGACAATTGTAAGATGGATAATCCTGAACTTCCTGAGAGTCGTGTGCAAATTCAAGCTAGATGGCTCCATGAGCCTAATGACAATGACAGACTAAGTGCATCACACTTCAGAGATATCCTCACCTGCTCATGTGGAGAGTTGCGGAGTTCATCAGGAGTTCAATTTGTGGAACTGACGATATGTGGAGTATCTTTTATGCTACATCAGGTATGCAGAGTCTATGAAGAAACACTCATCAATGAAAGCTAAATTCACTAGATGATGTTAAAGTTTTTATAGACTTTCTTTCTAGGCTTAGTTATTTTTCTGTGTAGTCAATTGAATGGTATATTGGTAACAAAAATGCTAGAATTACGAACGATTTCTATGTAAACTTATGGACTCCCTCGTCTCTTAATCAAAACTGCCCCCCTGAATTTCAGGGGGTGGGCCCCATTAATATCCAACGAAGGGCAGCCCCTTCACCCCGTAATTACTTGTAGATGTAGCAAAGCTCTATTGGTAATGCCCATTGCCAAATCCCTCTTCACTAACTAGCTCTCTCTAAGTTGGATATGTGGTTACTAAACAGTATTCCCTCCGTTCACAAATATAAGATCTTCTAACTTTTTTCTGAATCGGATGTATATAGACACATTTTAGTGTGTTTGTTCACTCATATCAGTGTGTGTATAGTCCATTTTGAAATATCCAAAACATCTTATATTTGTGAACGGAGGGAGTAGTATTCAGCATTTATTGTCAATAAACTAGTCCTTTGTTAAATGTATGCATAACTAGTAGACTAGTTTAGTTCAGGTTTTAGGATGTAGAATTTATTGCTGATATACTAAACTAGCATGATGTTTGAGATGAATGTTTATCCTAACAGTAGAAGTATTATGCATACAGATCTGTGACTTTTCAGTGATGCTATTCCTTTTCTTGACCTCAGATCCGGAAAATGGTTGGTACCGCGGTGGCAGTGAAGCGTGGATTACTACCCAAAGATATTATACAACTTTCGCTTGCAAAGTTTTCTCGCGTCGTTTTACCAATCGCCCCATCTGAAGTTCTGATCCTTAGAGATAACAGTTTCTGCACGAGGAACAAGCAAGGGAGTATTGTTCGGCCTGGCATCCAGTCAATTAATGAATCTGAAGAAATCAAGAAGGGTGTAATGGAATTCTACAAGGCGGCTCTTGTGCCTGAGCTAGCAAAATTCCTGGATGCATCCCTGCCTCCGTGGCAAGAATGGGTGGAGAACTTGGACCACTTCACCAGCATACCAGATCCTCAGCTGGATGAAGTTAGGACAGCTTATAGAGCATGGAAAGACGATTACGACCGGGTAAAAATGGCTCGAAAGAATACTGGCAGTGGCTAATTTGTCTTTATCAAGCTGATGAGAAAGTGGATGAGGAACCAAACCACATACCCTTAAGTAATGTTTTTCTCAGGCAATCCTCCATACAGGAGCCATACTTTTTTGGGAGGCAATGCCGTTTATCTAACACTGAGAGCCTGAGCCATTCATTGATCAGGCTAGGTAAACATGCAGACTGTAAGTGTTGAATTTTTTTGCTCCCCTTTCATCAAACTTGCCAAAAGTATTGATGCAATATCAAGGATTTGATTTGATTGAGTGCCTAGTTTTGTTCCCTCCTTACAAGTACGACCTCTGTTACGTCTTATATTTAGGAACAGAGGTTGTAGTATATAATTGTTTTACTATGGCGATGAAAAGTAGGGGTATTCATTAATCATTTTCAGCGGCCATTTCCAGTATGCAGTTTTCGTTGGTTGTCTTGATTTCATATAACCAGTCACCTACATATGTTAGTCCTTTATTTACAAACATTATAATCTATATATACATTTGGCCGTTGATTTCCAGCCTGATCCATGGGTGAAGGCAGCGAGCGTGACATGATGAGTCATGCATCCAATCCATCCCGCCCGGGGCATGACCTGCTCAGAGTTTGAGTGCCCTGATTGTCGCCTCGTGAGCAACAGCACCCTGTATGTGTCCAAGGCTGGAACAGAGGCTACGGGCCAGGGGAGCACACACCCCTGTATGTGTCCGTCCAAGGCCGCTGGAACAGAGGCTAGGGGCCCCGGCCCGAGCCCGAGCCCGACGACGACAAGGGCCACACGTACATGGAGCCACGCGCAAATCCCTCTCGTGAGGCGTAAGGGTCGTCGCCAGTGCGAGTGCCGTCCGTCAGGACGGACAGACAGATAGACAGGGGAAGCCAACACAACACAAACACATGACATGACAAATGCGCGCCCGGAGGCGGTCTCTGGCTACGCTCTGCACGCCGGAGCTGGAAACTGTTACACTCATGCACAGCTGGGCCTGGTAATACCGATGCAGGTCAGGGCGTCGCGTGAAGCACACCCGTGTCATCTCTCACGGGTAGCCAGCCAGCCTAGTAGGAGTACCCTAGTGCGTATTAGCCAACGCACCAAGACAGCGGCCCTTGTGCTCCCTAAAGATATGGCACCACCTCCGTTACTTGTTACTTTCCCTCCTCCTCGCGCCAATGCCATATTGCCATTGCCATCGGCCGACCTCACCCTCTACCTATCGTTGCCTTGGCATGCAGGTGTGACGGTGACCGCGCGCGGGTTAAATCAATCAGCATGCACGGCCGGGCCTTCTCTCCTTCGCTGCTTTCCTCGGTTTTTGGAACCTCGCCTTTTGCCCTTCCTCTTTTATTCAAACCATCTGAGGGTTGCACACACCCACTGTTGCTTACTATTCTACTCCTACTTGTGAAGCCATTGGGCTCCCTCCATATTCGTCTGCTTTCACTCACTACAGATTAGATTCGGAGCCTAGCTAGCTAGAGC
Source organism: Triticum aestivum (assembly GCF_018294505.1). Classification (NCBI taxonomy): domain Eukaryota; kingdom Viridiplantae; phylum Streptophyta; class Magnoliopsida; order Poales; family Poaceae; genus Triticum; species Triticum aestivum. The sequence goes on along the minus strand of NC_057805.1, from coordinate 297,031,512 downwards.
TTTATTATCCATGCAACAACTGTTGTGCTCGTGCATCGCATGCATGCGTCGTCAGGCCCTGATGCATGATCTCATCAGGTTCATGGGTGGAGGTGGACATGTACATCCTGCTTTTTTTGGGGGGGTTTGAGAAAGAGTGCATATATGATACGTACGACACAAGGCCCCAACCGTTTAGCTCTTAGCTTCCAAACATCGCAGCACATGCATGTGTTACATGATCAAGGCCTTAATCATGCATGCGTGGTCATATTATGCCCCGCCTTGCATGCATCATGACTAACAACATTACTCAACCGAGAATAGGCATCTCATCATTCATCGATCACCGGAGACGAACACGGAAGGAACACGGTAGGGAGATATGTGAGAGAGAGAGAGAGAGAGAGAGAGAGAGAGAGAGAATCAATAGACCAGATTAACCAATATATGTTATTGAGATGCTTGACGGTCGAGGGCGAGGGCGAGGATCTGCTAGCTTGCGCTATGTTTGCTTGTTGCCGCCGCCGCCGCTGTGTGAGGAGCAGGCCCGCAGCACGGCCTGCTTCACGGCGTGCTCATCCACGTTCTCCATCAGGTTCTGCACGTTTGCATAGAGTGGAAATCGTCATATGGCTTGCATATACAGTAGCTAATTTGTTTTCTTCTTTTGGTCAGTCCGTATCATATCAACATAATATAAGACGTTTTTGTAGGCTAGTTATATTTTGGTACAGAGCGTATTAGCTTGTTGTTACCTCCCCTCCTATGGCTTCTAGGCGGAAAGTATCCGCGCAAGTGGCCGTGGCTTGGAGGACGCTGAGGCCCAACTCGTCGAAGGCCTCGAGGATGGAAACCAGAAGCCCCGGGCAGCTCTTGTCTGACAACACATTGACGAGGAACGACCCGTGTCCTAGGGTTTCAACGTTCACCTGCATGCGGGTACGTACCAGATCGATTAACCAACTGATAAATGCAGGGAGGGTTTTGGAAGCTTTATGCATGTGTGTAGGAGTGGTCCTACATCTACATATGTATGTGTGTATTCCTACTGTTTCAATCCAAATCTCCCTGCCTTGTGTTAGCATGTGTGAAAAGGAAAAGAAGAAACGCCACTACTCTTTTACTCCCTCTGTAAAGAAATATAGTAAGAGCGTTTAGATCACTACTACTTTTTAGTGATCTAAACACTCTTATATTTCTTTACGGAGGAAGTACTAGCTAGAGGAAGTATATATGTAAGAAACAAATCAAGCATTAATTCATGCGTACCGTCGGGTAGGAGGTCTGTCTGCTGCGCGAGTCTTGCGCCGCGCAAGCGATCTCCTGATTCAGCATCACCACCTTCTGCTTCAGCTCCTTGATGTACTTGGAGGCGTCCATGATTATGGACGTGTTGCTCAGCTGCAGCCACGCATGACATCCATCTACTTAATTAAGTCGCCCAGAAAGAAAGAAAGAAAGAAAGAAAGAAAGAAAAAAGAAAGAAAGAGCTAGCAGGCATGGTGAAGATCGCACAACCAGCTCGATCGTAGGCGAAAAAGGCATATACATATGTGGAGATTGCACAACTGGGACGGAAATTGAGAAACTAAGGGGAAGGGATGGATCAATTACAGCATGGGAGTGGGTGAGAGAGCGAAGGAGTTGCAGCTTCTCCTGCAGAGCTGCCGCTTTCTTGCGCTCCCTCGACATCATCTCTCTCTCTCTCTCTCGCACCGCAGCACAATCTCCCAATAGAAGCGAGGCGAGAGAGACAGCAGAGGAAGAGAGAGCTTGTGGGTGGGAGCAGCTTATGGCTTAAGAGCATGGAACACCCAGAAAGGCGAGAAAGCTGGAGCTCGCTCTCCATATCTATATAGTGGTCTCCCCGGTGGTCACTCACGTGACCTTCTGCTTTCCATATATTATTACTTCCGTCTCAAATTACTTGTGTTAAATTTGTTTAACGGTTGGGCTAAAAATCAGTTGACTGATTTTTAAGGAAGTCTCAGTCGATGTATTTGACCTCCCATCATGATCTGTTTAAGATTGGATCGTTGTGTCCTTGTGTTGTATCGGCCTGTTTTAGTTGTGTCCCCAGCCCATTGCCTTGTTTCTTTTTTCTTTTCTTGCCTTCTCTTCTATTCTTTCTGTTGGACAGAGATGCCCCATGGGCTGGCCTTGAGGGTGGTGTGGCTTTTTCTTTGTCTGTTTTTTGGGCTTTCTTATAGGCTAATTTTTTTGTTAGTGCTCGTGTTACCTGGGGACATGAGCGATTAATAGGGCTGTTCGCTTTGGTTTGTTTCCATTTTCTTTTTGTTTTTTCTTTATTTTTTATTTTCAATTTCTATTATTAATTTTTAAAAATATTGTACATTGAATCACATGCCATGTTTTATTGTCAGTGTCCGTATGCAACATTTTTTTCTTCCAAAAGATATTATCGCTGACACACCCGTCGAGCACACACAGTTTCATTCACATCGGCCACACACAATTGTATGTATGTTGTTGGCGTGTAACTTATCTTTTTTCCTTTCCAAAATTATTTGTCACCGACCAACTAGACTTTGTTTCTGGTTTGGGTTTTTTTAACTTTGTTTGTGGGTTGAGTAGAGACCAGTAGGGCCAGTTGCATGTTCGACACTAGGAATGCAACTGCAAGCGTCGCACCCGACCGCAACTCCATGTCTTCTAGCCTGACCGCAATTGGAAGTTTTTGTTCTGTCGGAGGGGGCACCGGTAGAGGGGGCGGGCCAGTTGCAAGCCCGACAACATCCCCGCAACTTCAAGTGCCGCACCCGACCGCAAGTGCATGTCCCCTAACAAGGTTGCAACTGGACCTTTGTTATGTTGAAGGGGGCAGTGAGAGAGGGGCAAGCCAGTTGCATGACCTACACTAGGAATGCAACTGCAAGTGTCGCACCCGACCGCAACTGCATGTCTTCTAGCCCAACTGCAAATGGACTCTTTTGTTCTGTCGGTGGGGGCGCCGGTAGAGGGGGCGGGCCAGTTGCAAGCCCGACAACATCCCTGCAACTGCAAGTGCCGCACCCGACCATAACTGCATGTCCCCCAACATGGTTGCAATTGGACCTTTGTTTTGTCGGAGGGGGCGGGCCAGTTGCATGTCCGACACTAGGAATGCAACTGCAAATATCACACCCGACCGCTTATGTCTTGTAATTAACCTGACCGTAACTGGACTTTTTTGTTCTGTCGGTGGGGGCGCCGGTAGAGGGGGCGAGCCAGTTGCAAGCCCGACAACATCCCTGCAACTACAAGCGCCGCACCCGACCGTAACATGGTTGCAATTGGACCTTTGTTTTGTCGGAGGGGCCGGGCCAGTTGCATGTCCGACACTAGGAATGCAACTGCAAATATCACACCCGACCGCAACTTCATGTCTTGTAATTAACCTGACCGCAACTGGACTTGTTTGTTTTGTCGGAGGGGGCGGGCCAGTTGCATGTCCGACATTAGGAATGCTACTACAAATGTCGCACCCGACCGCAACTACATGTCTTGTAAGCCGACCGCAATTGGACTTGTTTGTTCTGTCGGAGGGGGCGGGCCAGTTGCAAGCCCGAGAACAACCCCACAACTGCTATTGTCGCACCCAACTGCAACTGCATGTCTTGTAATCCGACCGCAACTGGACTTTTTTGTTTTGTCGGAGGGGTGGGCCCGTTGCAAGCCCGACATCATCCCTGCAACTGCAAATGCCGCACCCAACCGCAATTGCATGTCCTCCCAACATGGTTGCAATTGGACCTTTGTTTTGTCGGAGGGGGTGGCGGGAGAGGGGGCGGGCCAATTGCATGTCTGACACTAGGAATGCAACTGCAAGTGTCGCACCCGCCCACAACTGCATGTCTTGTAACACGACCGCAACTGGACTTTTTTGTTCTGTCGAAGGGGGCGGGCTAGTTGCAAGCCCGACAACAGCCTTGCAACTGCAAGCGCCGCACCCGACCGCAACTACATGTCCCCCAACATGGTTGCAACTGGACCTTTGTTTTGTCGGAGGGGCTGCGAGAGAGGGGGTGGGCCAGTTGCATGTTCGACACTAGGCATACAACTACAAGTGTCGCACCCGACCGCAACTGCATGTCTTCTAGCCCGACCACAACTGGAGTTTTTTGTTCTATCGGAGGGGGCGCCGGTAGAGGGGGCGGGCCAGTTGCAAGCCCGACAACATCCCCGCAACTGCAAGCGCTGCACCCGACCGCAACTGCATGTCCAACTGTAGTCATGCAAGTGGATGTCTTTCTAACTTGGTTGCAATTAGGCTTTGTTTTGTCGGAGGGATCTCGAGGAGAAGGGGTCAGTTGCATGTCCCACAATAGTCATGCAACTACAAGTGTCATCCCCCAACTGCAATTGCATGTCTTCCAACAGGGTTGCAACTAGGGATTTGTTTTGTCGGAGGTGACAATGATGGGGTAGGAATGGCGTAGGGCATGCCCGATAGTAGCCATGAAATTGCAAGCGTTACTCCCCACCCCCAACTACAAGTGTCTCCCTAGGCATGCAACTGTAAGTGTCACTCTCGACAGTAATTGCATGTCTTTAACGCGACAACGATTCAATGGTCTTTTGTTTGGCAAGAGGGCAATTGCATGTCTACCATGATTTTTTATGTGTTTTTTAATCTTTCCTATACAGGTGTTTGTTTTCCAAATGGGTCACCTACTTGCATGTAACTACATATGTTGTAGCCACACCAGATGGGGGTAACTAGGATGCTAGGGGGGTCAAGAAACTTGGGCGGCTTGGTATGTGGGTTTATTATTGACCTTTTCATTTTTTTTTTCATTTTTTCATTTTATGCTTTTCTTTCTAAAGTTTTTATGTTTTGATTTTTTTTTCTAAATAGTGATGTTTTGATTTTTAATTTTCAAAATAACATCACCTGATTTTACACACGTCCGCCACATGCAATTGCATGTCCTCCAGGCCATGCACAAATGCACGACCACAATCTCTGTGCAACTTAATATTTTTTCTTTTAGAAAATAGTGCCATTAGTTATACACACGACAGTCGCATGCAGTTGCATGTCCGTTGATCACACGTAATCGTATGCTTGCTATTTGTGTGCAATTTAATTTATTTTCTTAAAATATTATATGCTTGCACAAATGTTTGATTGCATGTAGTTCTGTGTCGGTCGATCATGCACAATTACATGTGTGTTATCCGTGTGTAACTTAATTTTTTATTTTCCCTACAGTTCACCTACAACTAGTGATGTGTACTAAGAAAGAGGTAAATGGTCCAATAACTAGTTATATGCAATTTAACTCTTCTTCCATAAAAAATATATTTTGTTGATCAAAGGGCGAGCTTTAATTTTCTACTACCCGTTCCCCTTTTGTTTACATTTTTTAACCACATGCACCAGGAAGCTCATTCAATTCAACCAGTGTTCTCTTTTATTTCTTTTTTTAATATTATGTGCTCAAAGTAATACAATATATTACATTTTTGTGTTATGTGTTATGTTTCAAGAGGCACATTCCAATGCACATCGGCTTTCTTTTTTGTCGAGGAAAAGTGCACATCGTGTGTTGACACGTACACTGACAGTCCCAACTACAAGCAATAAACAAGGAAACCAATGGACAACAGAAAATAAAAGAGACTGCACACATACGTACAAGCAAAAACAAAACAGCCCATCACGGACAAGAGCAAGAGACGAGGCAAAAAAACCTGAGTAGGACAAAGCCCAGCCTAAAAGACAGTAGGAAACAGAAACCTGAAAGAACCTGGGCTATGCTACGCATGGCTGACACATGCCGACGTCAGCGACTGAGACTTCGCGAAGTCTCAGTCGACTGATCTCTAGACAAACTCTTTGTTTAAATACAAATATACCTAACCGGGGAAACCTTCCTTTTTGATTTTTTTACCTAACCCTAAAACATGTCTAACACATCTGTATCTAAATAAACATATAACACAAGTAATTCGAAACGAAGGAAGTATGAATTATTGTTGCTATTTCTCTTACTTAATACTCCCTCCGCCTCAGGATATAAAATCATTTTGCAAGATATTACAGACAAAGAAAGTAATATCGAAACATGTAGCCATCTGATCGACCGTGCTCTCATGTTTTCATGTTCGGTTCCATTAAAACACTATTTTTTTCTTTTAAAAAGGTGAAAGACCCCGGCCTCTGCATCTGGGTGACGCATGCAGCTATTTTATTAATTATTCATAGAAACCTTACAAAGTAATACATCAGTATATCTGAAGTCGCCATCTTGGCAACATGTCGCTACTTTTATCCACTCGATGAAGGGGTATCGATAGTCCGAGCCGAATACCAAATAGACCTTGCATCATAGCCTATCATCTAAAACCGGAGGCCCCAACCAAGCCACATTGCCGGATCTGGGACACACACCTATCCGGCGCACTCTCAGAGGCCGCCGCCGCCATCTTCCACCGATCTATATTCAGAGTTGTACTGACGCATCGACCTTGCTAGGCCTAGCTGTCTTCGACGCCACCACGACACCAGACAACGCCACCATCCCGCGCTCGTCCATCATCACGCGCCCACCGCCGAGACCCCGCTGCTCCAAGCCGCTGAGACCCACCATTGTCGACGTGCCAGATGCCACGCCGCTCCTCCTTCGCGAACACACCTGCTGCCACTGGTCCAATCCCCTCGGCCTACAGTTCCTCTAACCGAGCACCTGAACGCCCCGGCGGCGCCTCGAAGAAGTGCACGACACACACCGTGCCGCCCCTAAAAAGTTGAATGCACTTATTTCATTCCTGATCTTTTAACAGAAAAGCGTGAAAAAACATATAGAATTGTTTTTCTTTTGGTTGGCACGAGGTTGCTAACATGAAGATTACCCTTTTGGGGGCAAATGACGGTTTTAATGATTCATAACATCTGATAGTACAAGCATAACGAGTTCACACTTTACTTCTGCATAGGTATAGGATGTACACAACCTACAACACACACGCACTAATGGACGCAAAATACATAGCCACACATGACTAATATAGTTGACCGTCTGCTCCAGTCGTAGACACAACCATAAGCATCGGTCAGGATTCCTGTTGCTAAAGAATATATCACGAATAAAGCCACTATGTACACTGATAGATCCTGCAGCGGAGATGAGTTTTATTATTAAAAATTATATCGTTCTTACATAGCCAAAATGACCAAAACTAAAGTTGCTGCTCTCACTCATATGAGGATTCTTTAGTAGCTCGCGACAAATGCTTCGTAAGAGCATTTCCCACATCAACCCTCTAACCGCTCGCACACGTTCAGTCTGCATGGTCCGGACGTGTTTTGTCATGCAACAAGTGCCTGTAACGGTTTGTCGACCTGTCCAAACAGCAAATTGAAAGCAAAGTGTGTGTGGGTGTGTGTGTGGGGGGGTGAGGGGCTTTTGCGTGAGTCCGGACAACAACCACGTGGGACTCCGACACCGCAACTAGGTACACTCCGCCACCCTGTCGACGACGTCCATGATGGACACCGCGTCCGGCAGGGTTCGGTCAAATGCCATTGAGCTTATTTTCGAACACCATGTCATTTTTTTAGAGTACGAAGGATGGAGGGGTACTCTACCATGAAGGATGAGTTGTTGTGCGATGCGTGGTTGGCCATATCCACGGATTCCGTAGGCAGGAACAAAAGGGGGCTCTTCTGACAGCGCATGCATGATTCGTTTCACCGCGAAAGCACATTGCGCCCTACGACATGCACATCATCTATGATCGCAATGTGAAGTCGTTATCGTATCAATGGTACGCCATCCAGAGCACAATCACCAAGTTTTGTGACGCGGTTGCTTGGCTGGAGGCAAGATGGCCATTGCGCGCGACATCGCAGGAGATCGTAAGTTTTGCTCCTTCTTGCTCAACTTGTTGATTGAATCATTTATTAACTCAATGTTTCTCCACACATTGTGTAGCCCGTACTGTTGGGAATCGTAGCATAATTTAAAATTTTCCTACGCTCACCAAGATGCATCTATGGAGTGTACTAGCAACGAAGGGAAGGGAGTGCATCTACATACCCTTGTAGATCGCGAGCGGAAGCGTTCCAATGAACGTGGATGACGGAGTCGTACTCGCCGTGATCCAAATCACCGATGACCGAGTGCCGAACGGACGGCACCTCCGCGTTCAACACACGTACGGTGCAGCGACGTCTCCTCCTTCTTGATCCAGCAAGGGGGAAGGAGAGGTTGATGGAGATCCAGCAGCACGACGGCGTGGTGGTGGATGTAGCGGGTCTCCGGCAGGGCTTCGCCGAGCTTCTGCGAGAGAGAGAGAGGTGTTGCAGGGGAGGAGGGAGGCGCCCAAGCTGTAGCTTGCTGCCCTCCCTCCCCCCTTTATATAGGCCCTGGGGGGGTGCGCCAGCCCTGGGAGATGGGATCTCCAAGGGGGGGGGGGCGGCCAAGGGGGGGAAGGGGTTGCCTTGCCCCCCAAGGCAAGGGGGAAGCTCCCGCCTAGGGTTCCCAACCCTAGGCGCATGGGGGGAGGCCCAAGGGGGCGCCCCAGCCCACTAAGGGCTGGTTCCCTTCCACTTTCAGCCCACGGGGCCCTCCAGGATAGGTGGCCCCACCCGGTGGACCCCCGGGACCCTTCCGGTGGTCCCGGTACAATACCGGTAACCCCCGAAATTTTCCTAGTGGCCGAAACTTGACTTTCTATATATAATTCTTCACCTCCGGACCATTCCGGAACCTCTCGTGACGTCCGGGATATCATCCGGGACTCCGAACAACTATAGGGTTTCCGCATACATATATCTCTACAACCCTAGAGTCACCGGACCTTAAGTGTGTAGACCCTACGGGTTCGGGAGACATGCAGACATGACCGAGACGCCTCTCCGGTCAATAACCAACAGCGGGATCTGGATACCCATGTTGGCTCCCACATGTTACACGATGATCTCATCGGATGAACCACGGTGTCGAGGATTCAATCAATCCGTATGCAATTCCCTTTGTCAATCGGTATGTTACTTGCCCGAGATTCGATCGTCGGTATCCCAATACCTTGTTCAATCTCGTTACCGGCAAGTCTCTTTACTCGTACCGCAATGCATGATCCCATGACTAACGCCTTAGTCACATTGAGCTCATTATGATGATGCATTACCGAGTGGGCCCAGAGATACCTCTCCGTCACACGGAGTGACAAATCCCAGTCTCGATCCGTGCCAACCCAACAGACACTTTCGGAGATACCCGTAATGCACCTTTATAGTCACCCAGTTACGTTGTGACGTTTGGCACACCCAAAGCACTCCTACGGTATCCGGGAGTTGCACGATCTCATGGTCTAAGGAAAAGATACTTGACATTGGAAAAGCTCTAGCAAACGAAACTACACGATCTTTTATGCTATGCTTAGGATTGGGTCTTGTCCATCACATCATTCTCCTAATGATGTGATCCCGTTATCAATGACATCCAATGTCCATAGTCAGGAAACCATGACTATCTGTTGATCAACGAGCTAGTCAACTAGAGGCTTACTAGGGACAGGTTGTGGTCTATGTATTCACACATGTATTACGATTTCCGGACAATACAATTATAGCATGAATAATAGACAATTACCATGAACAAAGAAATATAATAATAACCATTTATTATTGCCTCTAGGGCATATTTCCAACAGTCTCCCACTTGCACTAGAGTCAATAATCTAGTTACATTGTGATGAATCGAACACCCATTGCGTCCTGGTGTTGATCATGTTTTTCCCTAGGGAGAGGTTTAGTCAACGGATCTGCTACATTCAGGTCCGTATGTACTTTACAAATATCTATGTCTCCATTTTGAACACTTTCACGAATGGAGTTGAAGCGACGCTTGATATGCCTGGTCTTCCTGTGAAACCTGGGCTCCTTCGCAAGGGCAATAGCTCCAGTGTTGTCACAGAAGAGAGTCATCGGGCCCGACGCATTGGGAATCACCCCTAGGTCGGTAATGAACTCCTTCATCCAGACTGCTTCCTGTGCTGCCTCCGAGGCTGCCATGTATTCCGCTTCACATGTAGATCCCGCCACGACGCTTTGCTTGCAACTGCACCAGCTTACTGCTCCTCCATTCAAAATATACACGTATCCAGTCTGTGACTTCGAGTCATCCAGATCTGTGTCGAAGCTAGCGTCGACGTAACCCTTTACGACGAGCTCTTCGTCACCTCCATAAACGAGAAACATATCCTTAGTCCTCTTCAGGTACTTCAGGATATTCTTGACCGCTGTCCAGTGTTCCTTGCCGGGATTAGTTTGGTACCTTCCTACCAAACTTACGGCAAGGTTTACATCAGGTCTGGTACACAGCATGGCATACATAATAGACCCTATGGCCGAGGCATAGGGGATGACACTCATCTCTTCTATATCTTCTGCCGTGGTCGGGCATTGAGCCGTGCTCAATTGCACACCTTGCAATACAGGCAAGAACCCCTTCTTGGACTGATCCATACTGAACTTCTTCAATATCTTGTCAAGGTATGTACTCTGTGAAAGACCAATGAGGCGTCTTGATCTATCTCTATAGATCTTGATGCCTAATATATAAGCAGCTTCTCCAAGGTCCTTCATTGAAAAACACTTATTCAAATAGGCCTTTATACTTTCCAAGAATTCTATATTATTTCCCATCAATAGTATGTCATCCACATATAATATGAGAAATGCTACAGAGCTCCCACTCACTTTCTTGTAAACACAGGCTTCTCCATAAGTCTGTGTAAACCCAAACGCTTTGATCATCTCATCAAAGCGAATGTTCCAACTCTGAGATGCTTGCACCAGCCCATAGATTGAGCGCTGGAGCTTGCACACTTTCTTAGCATTCTTAGGATCGACAAAACCTTCCGGCTGCATCATATATAACTCTTCCTTAAGGAAGCCATTAAGGAATGCCGTTTTGACGTCCATCTGCCATATCTCATAATCATAGTATGTGGCAATTGCTAACATGATTCGGACGGACTTCAGCTTCGCTACGGGTGAGAAAGTCTCATCGTAGTCAACCCCTTGAACTTGTCGATAACCCTTAGCGACAAGTCGAGCTTTGTAGATGGTCACATTACCATCCGCGTCCGTCTTCTTCTTAAAGATCCATTTGTTTTCTATGGCTCGCCGCTCATCGGGCAAGTCAGTCAAAGTCCATACTTTGTTTTCATACATGGATTCTATCTCGGATTTCATGGCTTCTAGCCATTTGTCGGAATCCGGGCCCGCCATCGCTTCTTCATAGTTCGAAGGTTCACCGTTGTCTAACAACATGATTTCTAGGACAGGGTTGCCGTACCACTCTGGTGCGGAACGTGTCCTTGTGGACCTACGAAGTTCAGTGACTTGATCTGAAGCTTCATGATCATCATCATTAACTTCCTCCCCAGTCGGTGTAGGCACCACAGGAACATCTTCCCGCGCTGCGCTACTTTCCGGTTCGGAAGGGGTGACTATCACCTCATCAAGTTCCACTTTCCTCCCACTCAATTCTTTCGAGAGAAACTCCTTCTCTAGAAAGGACCGGTTCTTGGCAACGAAGATCTTGCCCTCGGATCTGAGGTAGAAGGTATACCCAATAGTTTCCTTAGGGTATCCTATGAAGACGCATTTTTCCGACTTGGGTTCGAGCTTTTCAGGTTGAAGTTTCTTGACATAAGCATCGCATCCCCAAACTTTTAGAAACGACAGCTTAGGTTTCTTCCCAAACCATAATTCATACGGTGTCGTCTCAACGGATTTAGACGGTGCCCTATTTAAAGTGAATGCGGCAGTCTCTAAAGCATAACCCCAAAATGAGAGCGGTAAATTGGTAAGAGACATCATAGATCGCACCATATCCAATAGAGTGTGATTACGACGTTCGGACACACCATTTCTCTGAGGTGTTCCAGGCGGCGTGAGTTGTGAAACTATTCCACATTTCCTTAAGTGCGCACCAAACTCGTGACTTAAATATTCTCCACCACGATCTGATCGTAAGAATTTTATTTTCCTGTCACGTTGATTCTCAACTTCACTCTGAATTCCTTGAACTTTTCAAAGGTTTCAGACTTGTGTTTCATTAGGTAGACATACCCATATCTACTTAAATCATCAGTGAGAGTGAGAACATAACGATATCCTCCGCGAGCCTCAACACTCATTGGACCGCACACATCGGTATGTATGATTTCCAATAAGTTGGTTGCTCGCTCCATTGTTCCGGAGAACGGAGTCTTGGTCATCTTACCCATGAGGCATGGTTCGCACGTGTCAAATGATTCGTAATCAAGAGACTCCAAAAGTCCATCTGCATGGAGCTTCTTCATGCTCTTGACACCAATGTGACCAAGGCGGCAGTGCCACAAGTATGTGGGACTATCGTTATCAACTTTATATCTTTTGGTATTCACACTATGAACATGTGTAACATCACGTTCGAGATTCATCAAAAATAAACCATTGACCAGCGGGGCATGACCATAAAACATATCTCTCAAATAAATAGAACAACCATTATTCTCGGATTTAAATGAGTAGCCATCTCGAATTAAACGAGATCCAGATACAATGTTCATGCTCAAAGCTGGCACTAAATAACAATTATTGAGGTTTAAAACTAATCCCGTAGGTAGATGCAGAGGTAGCGTGCCGACGGCGATCACATCGACCTTGGAACCATTCCCGACGCGCATTGTCACCTCATCCTTCGCCAGTCTCCGTTTATTCCGTAGTTCCTGTTTTGAGTTACAAATATGAGCAACCGCACCGGTATCAAATACCCAGGAGCTACTACGAGTACTGGTAAGGTACACATCAATTACATGTATATCACATATACCTTTGGCGTTGCCGGCCTTCTTCTTGTCCGCTAAGTATTTGGGGCAGTTCCGCTTCCAGTGACCACTTCCCTTGCAATAAAAGCACTCAGTCTCGGGCTTGGGTCCATTCTTTGACTTCTTCCCGGTAACTTGTTTACCGGGCGCGGCAACTCCCTTGCCGTCCTTCTTGAAGTTCTTCTTACCCTTGCCCTTCTTGAACTTAGTGGTTTTATTCACCATCAACACTTGATGTTCTTTTCTGATCTCTACCTCAGCTGATTTCAGCATTGAATATACCTCAGGAATGGTCTTTTCCATCCCCTGCATATTGAAGTTCATCACAAAGCTCTTGTAGCTTGGTGGAAGCGACTGGAGGATTCTGTCAATGACCGCGTCATCCGGGAGATTAACTCCCAGCTGAGACAAACGGTTGTGCAACCCAGACATTCTGAGTATGTGCTCACTAACAGAACTATTCTCCTCCATTTTACAGCTGAAGAACTTGTCGGAGACATCATATCTCTCGACCCGGGCATGAGCTTGAAAAACCAGTTGCAGCTCCTCGAACATCTCATATGCTTCATGTTTCTCAAAACGCTTTTGGAGACCCGGCTCTAAGCTGTAAAGCATGCCGCACTGAACGAGGGAGTAATCATCAACACGCTGCTGCCAAGCGTTCATAACGTCTTGGTTCTCAGGGATTGGTGCTTCACCTAGCGGTGCTTCTAAGACATAATCTTTCTTGGCTACTATGAGGATGATCCTCAGGTTCCGGGCCCAGTCCGTATAGTTGCTGCCATCATCTTTCAGCTTGGTTTTCTCTAGGAACGCGTTGAAATTGAGGACAACGTTGGACATTAGATCTACAAGACATAGTGTAAAGATTTTAGACTAAGTTCATGATAATTAAGTTCATCTAATCAAATTATTTAATGAACTCCCACTCAGATAGACATCCCTCTCGTCATCTAAGTGAAACATGATCCGAATTCAACTAGGCCGTGTCCGATCATCACGTGAGACGGACTAGTCAAGATCGGTGAACATTTCCATGTTGATCGTATCTTCTATACGACTCATGCTCGACCTTTCGGTCCTCCGTGTTCCGAGGCCATGTCTGTACATGCTAGGCTCATCAAGTCAACCTAAGTGTATTGCGTGTGTTCCGAGGCCATGTCTGTACATGCTAGGCTCGTCAACACCCGTTGTATTCGAACGTTAGAATCTATCACACCCGATCATCACGTGGTGCTTCGAAACAACGAACCTTCGCAACGGTGCACAGTTAGGGTGAACACTTTCTTGAAATTATTATAAGGGATCATCTTACTTACTACCGTCGTGCTAAGCAAATAAGATGCAAAAACATGATAAACATCACATGCAATCAAATAGTGACATGATATGGCCAATATCATCATGCTCCTTTGATCTCCATCTTCGGGGCACCATGATCATCTTCGTCACCGGCATGACACCATGATCTCCATCATCATGATCTCCATCATTGTGTCTTCATGAAGTCGTCACGCCAACGATTACTTCTACTTGTATGGCTAACGCGTTTAGCAACAAAGTAAAGTAAATTACATGGCGTTATTCAATGACACGCGGGTCATGCAAAATAATAAAGACAACTCCTATGGCTCCTGCCGGTTGTCATACTCATCGACATGCAAGTCGTGATTCCTATTACAAGAATATGATCAATCTCATACATCACATATATCATTCATCACATCTTCTGGCCATATCACATCACATAACACTTGCTACAAAAACAAGTTAGACGTCCTCTAATTGTTGTTGCAAGTTTTTACGTGGTTTGTAGGTTTCTAGCAAGAACGTTTTCTTACCTACGTATGACCATGGTGATTTGCCAATTTCTATTTACCCTTCATAAGGACCCTTTTCATCGAATTCGTTCCGACTAAAGTAGGAGAGACAGACACCCGCTAGCCACCTTATGCAACTAGTGCATGTCAGTCGGTGGAACCTGTCTCACGTAAGCGTACGTGTAAGGTCGGTCCGGGCCGCTTCATCCTACAATGCCGCCGAAACAAGAAACGACTAGTAGCGGCAAGAAGAATTGGCAAACTCAACGCCCACAACTGCTTTGTGTTCTACTCGTGCATAGTAACTACGCATAGGCCTGGCTCATGATGCCACTGTTGGGAATCGTAGCATAATTTAAAATTTTCCTATGCTCACCAAGATGCATCTATGGAGTGTACTAGCAACGAAGGGAAGGGAGTGCATCTACATACCCTTGTAGATCGCGAGCGGAAGCGTTCCAATGAACGTGGATGACGGAGTCGTACTCGCCGTGATCCAAATCACCGATGACCGAGTGCCGAACGGACGGCACCTCCGCGTTCAACACACGTACGGTGCAGCGACATCTCCTCCTTCTTGATCCAGCAAGGGGGAAGGAGAGGTTGATGGAGATCCAGCAGCACGACGGCGTGGTGGTGGATGTAGCGGGTCTCCGGCAGGGCTTCGCCGAGCTTCTGCGAGAGAGAGAGAGAGAGGTGTTGCAGGGGAGGAGGGAGGCGCCCAAGCTGTAGCTTGCTGCCCTCCCTCCCCCCTTTATATAGGCCCCTGGGGGGTGCGCCAGCCCTGGGAGATGGGATCTCCAAGGGGGGGGGGCGGCCAAGGGGGGGGAAGGGGTTGCCTTGCCCCCCAAGGCAAGGGGGAAGCTCCCGCCTAGGGTTCCCAACCCTAGGCGCATGGGGGGAGGCCCAAGGGGGCGCCCCAGCCCACTAAGGGCTGGTTCCCTTCCACTTTCAGCCCACGGGGCCCTCCGGGATAGGTGGCCCCACCCGGTGGACCCCCGGGACCCTTCCGGTGGTCCCGGTACAATACCAGTAACCCCCGAAATTTTCCCAGTGGCCGAAACTTGACTTCCTATATATAATTCTTCACCTCCGGACCATTTCGGAACCTCTCGTGATGTCCGGGATCTCATCCGGGACTCCGAACAACTTTCGGGTTTCCGCATACATATATCTCTACAACCCTAGCGTCACCGGACCTTAAGTGTGTAGACCCTACGGGTTCGAGAGACATGTAGACATGACCGAGATGCCTCTCCGGTCAATAACCAACAGCGGGATCTGGATACCCATGTTGGCTCCCACATGTTCCACGATGATCTCATCGGATGAACCACGGTGTCGAGGATTCAATCAATCCGTATGCAATTCCCTTTGTCAATCGGTATGTTACTTGCCCGAGATTCGATCATCGGTATCCCAATACCTTGTTCAATCTCGTTACCGGCAAGTCTCTTTACTCGTACCGCAATGCATGATCCCGTGACTAACGCCTTAGTCACATTGAGCTCATTATGATGATGCATTACCGAGTGGGCCCAGAGATACCTCTCCGTCACACGGAGTGACAAATCCCAGTCTCGATCCGTGCCAACCCAACAGACACTTTCGGAGATACCCGTAATGCACCTTTATAGTCACCCAGTTACGTTGTGACGTTTGGCACACCCAAAGCACTCCTACGGTATCCGGGAGTTGCACGATCTCATGGTCTAAGGAAAAGATACTTGACATTGGAAAAGCTCTAGCAAACGAAACTACACGATCTTTTATGCTATGCTTAGGATTGGGTCTTGTCCATCACATCATTCTCCTAATGATGTGATCCCGTTATCAATGACATCCAATGTCCATAGTCAGGAAACCATGACTATCTGTTGATCAACGAGCTAGTCAACTAGAGGCTTACTAGGGACAGGTTGTGGTCTATGTATTCACACATGTATTACGATTTCTGGACAATACAATTATAGCATGAATAATAGACAATTACCATGAACAAAGAAATATAATAATAACCATTTATTATTGTTTCTAGGGCATATTTCCAACACGTACGCGCTGCCGTGACGTACCACCGGATAAAGGGACGGCCATTTACGTACATACACTCTTGGATGAAGCAGAAGGGGCACTATGTGTGGGACAACATGGTTCGTTCATAAAAAAACTTGTTGAACATCCGGTTAACCCCGTTGAATTTGAACTATTTCTCGTTGAATTTGAACTATTGTTGTACTATACTTATTTGCATGCTATGCATGGATGATTTGGGCTGTTTTCTACCAGAACTTTGATGAATTCCATCGGGTTTGGTGAATTTCGTCTGATATGTTGAAACCTGCTTGATATGTATGCATATAGTGTTCGAAGGTTGGCTCTCACATCCCTATCCGCAGACTGGTCCCCCTTTCTATGGACGGATGCGGGAGAAAATTTATGATTCAAAGTTGGAGATGCCTTAAGTAACTATTCCCTCCGTTCGCAAAGGGAAGGCATATAGCTTCTAACTCAAGTCAAACGGTGCAAAGTTTGGCCAAGTTTGTAGAAAAACTGCCAGCAACTACAACACCAAATTGATTAGTATCGTTAAATCCGTCATAAAATATAGTTTATATTATATCTATTTTCTATTTAGTCTTGTAGTTGCTGGTAGTTTTTCCTATAAACTTAATCAAACTTTGCAACTTGAGCAAAAAGTTACATCCCTTGCTTTTGAAAACGGAGGAGTCTAAACTTGTTGACATACGAAGCGGGTACAAGTTAGAAGTCACCTGGATGAGAAACAACATCAGGAGAAACGATGTTTGAACATCTCGTTGAGAAATAACATCTCTTTCTTTCATGTCAGTTACACTTAGCGGGATTGTCCATGCTTAGGATCAGTCCATTGCGGTGGTAGCACAATTTGATTTTTTTTTTCCTAAAATTTTCAGGGTACCTTCATTTATCAAAAAAAATAAAAAAATTGCTTGTGACTCGAAAATCTGAGTGGACGAGCGCTCGTTACATGGAGTCCATTCAGAAGCTTCCATTCTGGTGTAGATTCCACCTACATTCATTTGTGACCTTGAGATAATTGGACAATCTAGCGCCCAAACATGGCATTACAGCTTGCAAGTCGAGGCCCAACCAAAACATGGGCAAACATCACATTTGGCGGGGACAAGCCACATAGTTGTGTAGATGTATCACTTTTGTTTAAAAAGAATATTATAAGGTGGATATTGTTCTTGGGGAGTGGCATTACTGAACCACGAATCCTCCTAGAAGCGAATAGAACATTTTCTTCAAATTTCATGAGACCATTCCAAAGAGTGTGAATCTCCTGGTTTTCAATGCCCCCACCCCAGAGAGAAAAAAAAATATTTACTAAGAAGGGTGGTGTTCTTAACCTTAAGGTCTTGAATTGGAAAACAACCCTATTCTTTTTGGATAGAAATAATATCCTATTTAGCCAATTATTTTCACTATCACATTGCAAGGAAAATCTGTATTTGAATTAGCCCAACTTCTATAGTTCCCCTTTTAGAATTATGAAAAGGTAGAGTATATGCAGAACCATGCATACTGTTGATCACTGAGTTGATAAGGAGTCTAATGCAAAGAAAAACTTGCCCTTCCAACATATCTGGCGTTTCTCTAAGCGCCCCTTCACATATTTTAAATGGTCACATGAAAGCTTGTGATAATGAATCGGGATTCTCAAATATCACAGAGATCACTGGCCTCAGCTCACAACTTAATAACCAAGTGTCCTGAGCCACCAAGCCTCCAAGGTCCAAATTAAGTAAGAACATACCGTCCTATCACTGCATATACTAGTACCAGCTTGTAGCATTATTTAGTCATCACATCAGCACCGGGCTTGCATGCATGCACGGAAAACATTCTCATATGTATATGCACAAGTTCGTACAAAAGGAATGGAAGGCCAGTGCATTATCCGTTGCTAATTTATTATATACGGCCCTCGTGACCTTGGCGGCTGAATTTCCGTGGGCTGAGTCTTTTGGGCGGCATCTCAAAAAAAATCATAGGATCATCAAATGTTTGTGACACTAGTAGAAAAAGGGCCTTTAATCCCGGTTCTGGAACCGGGACTAAAGGGTCGTTACTAAAGCCTCCCCTTTAGTCCCGGTTCTTAAGGCCGGTATTAAAGGAAATTTTATGATTTTTTTTATTTTTAAATTTCTGAATTATTTTAACCTCTAATCTCTAATTACCCCTCATCACTGCTCAATTTAACCTCTAATCTCTAATCACCCCTCATCATTTCAAATCATCTAACTTTCCGGACGGTCACCTATCCTCTCACTACTCCAGCCTGAGCACGTTTAACTTCCGGGTTCTATTCTCCATCGTTTCCAAGTCTGCACTTGTTGTTTTCCCGACAATAGTAAGATGTCAATCCTATTAACCCTCAGGAATTTAGCTTGAGCATGAAGTCACACATTTCACTGTTTGAGTTTGAAACTATTGTTCTAAAAAACAATAATTATTTAGTAACACTAATATTTCTTGAATAAGTAGTTTGACCACAGTTTGACCAGATTTGACCAAAATTTAAAAAAACTGAAATAATTATTTAGTAACACTAATATTTCTTGAATAATTAGTTTGACCATTGTTTGACCACAGTTTGACCAGATTTGACCAAAATTCAAAAAAACTGAAATAATTATTTAGCAACACTAATATTCTTGAATAATTATTTAGTAACACTAATACTTCTTGAATAAGTAGTTTGACCAGATTTAACAAAAATTCAAAAAAAAACAGAAATTTGAGCATAACTTTTTTTCCGTTTAGAATTTGAGGATTCTAAAAATTTGCAAACAGGCCGTAGGCGGTCAAAATCGGATGCGGATTTTCGTGCTGAACATTTTGATATATTATACTTTTTTTACATCGTATGCAAAAGTTATAGCCGTTTTACATTTTCCCTACACTTTTTGCAAAACATGCCCAAATTTAAGTTTTAAATTTTCCTAACTAGTACATGTAGTAACATAACTACATCTGGAAAGATTTTAATTTTTAAAGTTTTTATCTTTTTTTTTTGCTTTTTACAAAACTGAAAAGGCGATCGGGGAGGGGGGGGGTAGAGTTTGAACATGGGACCTTTAGTACCGGTTCGTGCCATGAACCGGTACTAATGCCTCAAACCCCATTAGTACCGGTTGGTGGCTCGAACTGGGACCAAAGGTCTAACCTTTAGTACCGGTTGGTGCCATGAACCGGTACTAATGGGCATCGCACCCTTTAGTCCCGGTTCGTGGCACCAACCGGGACTAAAGGTCCCATTTAAACCGGGACTAATGCCTGTACGGTGCCCTAGCCGCTCAAACCGGGACTAATGCTCACATTAGTCCTGGTTCGTAATGCAATCGGGATTAATGCTCCTTTCTGGCCGAACCAAAGCCCTGTTTTCTACTAGTTTGAACATGTATGGATGTGTCCATGGATAGCCTAATCATCCAACCATATTCATCAAATATGGATGGCCTATGACCAATAGTGGGTCAGGCGGAACTAGATTAAAAAAAAGATTGTAGGACGCATGGGTTGTCGGGTTATGTGTGATCCACTGACAGTCGACCGGGCAGACATTTGGACTCCACGAAAGCTCCCTCAATTTGGTGTTGGTTTGTAAGATTTCACACATCTGGACTAGTCCAGATCTATTTGGTGACCCGTGTTGAATGTGTAAAGTTTTGAACCGTTCAGCCCAGACAATTTGATAACCGGTATTGGAGTTGCCCTCAGACCATTTCCGACAATTCCCGTATCAAGAAAATAACCATCGTTCAGAGGAAATTGGGTCAAAACAAAGCCCTCCAACAGTTCACAGTTTATGTAAATGCGACTTTTTTTATGGGATCTCGTATAATCTGGAAAACTTTCCCTCCATCATCGATAAAATGCACGCACCACCCTGTGCTTGCAACTTGGAACTTGCCATGCCTGATATGTCCATAGGCTCTCGACAGAAGACGCAGAGAGGATCGACGGGATAAGTTTTTCTTCTCCTTTTCTTTGTGGGAATGGCGACGACGCAAGAAGTTGATCAGGTAACCACCGCATCGCATCCAAGTGTGAGCCAGCCCATACGTAACGTATAGGCGACAACGCCTGAAGCTAGTAGCGAGCCAAACCATGGTGCACTGCTGCTAGTCCCTCATCAGCTTCAAAACCATCAATATCTATGCGTCACGTACATGTAAAACGTTAAAGATTGGCCCTCGCAAAACAAAAGAAGTTAAAGAATGGAGAGCATATATGCGTGCGTGCATGTTTCGTCTGGTACGCAGCTGGTCTTGTGACGTCGTACGTGTGTGTGTGTGCACGAGAGGGGGTGTGGGCCGGAGAGGGTGAACGAATCTGCTCGTGAAGAGGGGCATGCACCAAGGGCGTTGTTCCGGAGTGGGCTTGACAACAATGGTGGCAGGGGTGATGAGCTTGCGCGACAAAGGTATATCACGCGCGCGTTTCTGGAGCTAGGGCTTCATCTTCATCCACGCACTCAACGACCCACGGGTTTGATAATACTATAACCGTTTTTCTTTTTTGCGTGATAAAAATAATAATACTATAACGGTATGTGCTAACAATTAATACCGGGTTAATTCTAAGCTAGATTAGAAAAAAGGTAGCGTATTTTTGTGCCTAGCCTGTGCATAAGAGCTTCCGTGCGAACATGGGGCAGTGATAGGCGCCGGTCGGCCGGCCCAAATTTGGGCCGGACTCCACGCAGCCATTTAATTTGATGCCTAACAGCCGTCAGATAAGCTAGGTCAATCAGCCCCGTCCCTTTCTCGCGTCTTCCTCCTCCCCTCCCCCACTCCCCCCCCCCCCCCCCGCTAGCGCACCCTCGTGTGCCCGCCGGTGACCACGCCCAACCTCACGGCGAGCTTGAAAGCGTCCGCGATGAGCACTTCCATTCACCGTCACTGCTCGCCTGACTCGTCGCACTGCTGGTCCCGCAGCTCGTCGCCGGTTGCAACTCCCTCCGTTGATGCGCTATGGTTCAACATCCCAGTGCAATGCCCACCGCCCCTCGCCGCCGATGCTCATCGCGCATGTTTCCCCATGAACGACGGCCACATGTCTCTGCCATCCAAAATGGATGTACAAAATTTCTTGCCCAATCGTAGCAAACACTGATGGCGATTGCATCAAAAACGCCATTGCCGTCGTCACGGGTCGTTGCTCTGCCATGATGGATGTAGCAAAAAATCTCGTCGGTTGTAGCAAAATCTGTCACGGTTGCAGCAAAACGTCCTCACTGTCATTGCGGGACGCCGTGAATGTAGGTAGCGAATTTACTTGTCGGTCGTAGCAAAATCCAGCGATGGTTCCAGCAAAACGTCGCCACCGCCGTTGCTGGTCACAGCTCTGCCGTGAATGCATGTAGCAAAAGCCACCATGGTTACAACATCTGGGCGTCGGCCGTGGTTGCAGCGCGCACCACCCCCCCCCCCCCCCCGGTCACGCGTGGTCAGCACCGGCAGCTACGACTTCCAGCATCTGGTCACTGTGGTACAACATTTTGATGCCACGGTTGCAGTATCTGAACACCATGAGTTGTAGAAGTGACTGTAGTGGCGACGGTGGTCGCCTCCGTGTAGCTCCGGCCATCAATAGTCGCAGCATCCCTGCACAACTCTCATGATTTGAGGTTGCAACATTCTAGCTAGCTGGACGCAACATCCGATGAGTTGCGGCAGGGTGCAGAGATGGTATTTGCCGAGGCGTCTGCGGCAGGGCGGCGATGGTGGTCGTTGTAGCTGTAGTTGAGACGAGATTGGGGAGGAAGACAACGGGTGGTCGAGGACGTATAGACATAAGGATAAGGGGACGAAAATGGTCTAGTGGGGTCATTATCACACGAAGGGCCACATGCCCACAGCCAGTGCGAGGCGGCTGGCCGAACTTTCGGCTGGCGCACCTGATACAGGCGTTTTCCATAAATATGGATGTGGCTAGGTCTCGGTCGAATGAGACTTTCGGCCGGCGTGCCGGATACAAGCGTTTTCCATAAATACGGATGTGGCTATGTCTCGATGGGCTGAGACTTTCGGCCGGCGCGTCGGATACAAGCATTTTCCATAAATACGAATGTGGCTAGGTCTCGGTAAACTTTTCAGTCAAGTGACTTCATGTAGGAAAGAAAAAAATTGAAAACAAAAATTTGCATAGATCTCAATTGAAGTTCTCACAAATATATCATCGACTGAGACATAACTAAGTCTTAGTCGATTAGGATTTAGCAAGACTGCACAAATATATACTCCCTCCGTTTCTAAATATAAGTCCTTTTAGATATTTCAATAAGCACTACATACGGATGTTATAGACATATTTTAGAGTATAGATTCACTCATTTGCTCTGTATGTAGTACGCACTGGAATCTCTAAAAAGACTTATATTTAGGAACAGATGGAGTATATGTTAATTTGTTCGTGTGGTGCATTATTTACATACACGCATGCACATACTTTTCCTTGAATAGTTATGGGCTATTTCGAGAGAATTCGATGTCTGGCTAGCTAGCTGGATTTTTTTGGCATTTCCGTAGAACAGCATGAGAGTTGAGCATAAGGAACTTGTTTGTTTTTGGAGGCGATGAGACGTGGTGCATGCAAGGCTCCAAAACAAACGCTTTCACGGGGTGGTGTTTTGCCGCCGAGCCTTGTCCGCAACCCACACGTGCCGATCCCTACAAATGCTTGCCAGAAACCAAAAATTATGTGCTGTACGTGTTCATGAGTTAGCACCAATTTGTTGTGTTGCGATGGGGGGACGCACGACAACCGATTCAACTAGTCTAATCAGCTCTATGTCTCTGTGGACAAAACTGAGCGGTAATGTTTGCACATTTTTGTTTTAGGAGAATTAATGGTTGACTTGTGTTATGGTTTGTACCATTTACTACTTCACTGTAGACGACGATACTCTTATTTCGATTTTGAACCGTCTTGCACATTAATTAGCACGATCTTAAGTGTATCAGTCATGGTCAGTCAACTAGGGTGTGCACTGGAGCACACATTCGCTCATGACCTTAACCCCTAAGGATTGGTGCTATGATGATTGTTGAGTTGGATGAGAGAAAATAAGTATTTGTCTTCTCTTAGGTATGATCAATCTCGTAGCAAGGTCTTCTTGTATCCATATGGCAGAACCATAAGTTGGTTGCGAGATCTTATCGGTTTCAGCTCTAACTTATTCCAACTTCTTGTTATTGTTTGCATGAGACGTCTTCGCTAGTTATATGTTTCTTACTTTAAATTTGACCGCTCTAAAATCCTAGGAGAATACAAACATTAATTATTGAGAGAAGTGCATATCACACCCCTCAACTCTAGTCTTAGTCTAATATACACCCCCAACTTCAATACCGTCTAGTTTACACCTCCAACTCTCAAAACCAGGCGGAATTCAACCCTCCCCTCCCCATTGTCCGGTTTTGAACTGTTGACTGGGTGAACAGTAAATTCAAAAGAAATAAAAAATTTAAAAAAATGATTTCACCGGGTGAACAGTAATTTGGAAAAATAAAATAAAATAAAATTTCTGAATTATTTTTGCATGGACGATGTTTGAGTGCGTGATGTTCGTTCTAATTTTTAGCTTATTCGGACATCTGAGTAGCTCTCAGCAAAAAAACAAATGTGACATTTGTGAAACAGTGAACTGTTTGGGCCAATTTTTTTTTTTGTTGAGATACCACTCAAATGTCCAAACAAGCTGAAAATTGGCACGGACATCACGCACTGAAAAATCGTCCATGCAAAAAGAATTCAGATTTATTTTGAAAAAAATAGTATTTTTTGAATTTACTATTCACCCGATAAAAAATCGAAATTGTTTGTTGAATTTTATTTCCAACTTTTTTTTCTGAATTTACTATTCACTCGATGAAAAAGCGATATCTTTTTTATTTTTTTAGTTACTGTTCACCCAGTCAACAGGTCAAAACTGGTCAACTGGGTCAAAACCGGTCAACAGGGAGGGGAGGGTTGATTCCGCCTGGTTTTGAGAGTTTGGGGGGAGGAGGGTGTAAACTAGACGGTATTGAAGTTGGGGGGTGTATATTAGACTAGGGCTATAGTTGAGGGGTGTAATATGCACTTCTCTCTTAATTATTAAAGATAACACTAAGGAATAGTCCATTGTATAACATATGTGTTTTTTCTTATCTCAGTGATCTTGAATGCATAAGCAAGGGTCATGCTGACCATTGTACACGCCCTAACCTCGTGTCATTATTTATCTTTTTTGTAAAGTTTCTAAGAAGTTTGAATTGATTATCAAAATTTGGCGAAAAGTGCCAAAAATGGTGTAACCTTTTTAATGTCTAGGCAAAATAATCTAAAAATTCTATGGAATACCGAGGAACCAAGACTTAGTTACTAGAAAGTTTTCAGAATTTATTTGAAAGTTAATTTTTTATCCTAACATGTCCCAAATTTGGATACGGAATTCAAACTTTTCAAACCAAATAGATGAGTCAGCTTGGCTCGGTTTTGAATTATTGGAGCCTAACCCAACGAACGGCTCATGCCCAAAATGAGCTGGGTTACTCCTATGTTGGCCCGTTTGTTAGTTTTCACCTAGATAAATTTGTCATTTTTCTATTACATGCTTATCTCGCGGCATTGTATTAAACTAACAAAATGACCAATAAAATGAATTTGAAGAATGTAAAAAAATGTAGTTGAGAAGTAAGAAAGAAGAAACTACTACTGCTTATCTTAATTAAGTGGTATCTGGCATACTTGGCTAGTAAAGAAATTTATGTTTTATTAAATAGAAATCTGGAACAAGACATGATCTTTGAGGGTTTTATAACATGAACCACATGTCTAGTTTCCCTTTTTTGGACAAAAGTCCGAACCCGAGGGGTTATGTAGTAAAAAAAACTATAATCGAGAAGAGAGAGAGAGAGAGAGAGAGCAATCATCACCGCCTGCAATACTCGTTAAGGCCAGCATATGCACACATCTGGAAAGTGACGGCCCATGACATGATCAGTGGATGAATATCGACAGGTCGATCGGCCAGCTCATGACCACGTCGGCCGGGGTACGGGCTGCATATATGCCCTGGACCGAAGCTTAGTTAGCGCGCGGCTAATCGTTCCCTTTCCCCACGTCAATCCATCCATGCATACGCTCGACCCACCGTGGCATCGACGACGCTCGTGCGCGCGCGCGGCCCACCAGATCGTTGGAATCAAATTTCACTCCTAATTTCAGCCGACTAGCGATCGAGAGCTAGCCGGCAGCATGTCAGCTTCAGTCTTTCAGCTAGCCAGCTAGGTAGCTGCATATATATGCATGCCGCACGAGGGGGGCCGCAGGTGCCGTTCCCGACGCGCGCGCCGGCCAGCCCGTGGCCGATGGAGGCATGGCAATGGCGTGAGAGGCCAGGGCAGGGCCTTTGTCCCCATGCCACGTACGTGACGGGAGTGTCACGTAATGCTCCCCCTTTCCGTCCTACTGCACCGGGAGCAGTCCACGGATCCTTCACATGCACACTCCCCGGTCTCGATCAGTGCTACTCCGTTGGCTTCGGTCGAGGCTATGCGTTTACTCTTATACACCTGAGTCTCAAATGGATTAAGAATTTTAAGTCGGCTAACAACTATGGATAAGACACACACCTTGGCTAACAACTAAACCGACCTAATTTTGTTCACTAAGTGATCTAAACGCTCTATATTACAGAGGGAGTAGTAGTTTTTCCGCAATATTGAACAAATAGTAGTTTCCCTCTTGCAGCTTAGTAAGCTCTCTACCGAATAGGTATTCACTATGAGGAAAAAATTGTATGCCAGGTGTTGAGTTGTTTGCCTAGTGTATTTTATCGGGCCCTCGACAAACAAGCCCTTTGTCGAGTGCACCATGCAAAAAAAAAAAAAAAAAAAAAAACGAAACTCTACAAACTGATGCTTTGCCGATTGCTACATTAGTCAAACAAAAAACACTCAGCAAAAGCAAGGTCTTTGCCGAGTGTTTTTTATAAGACACTCAGTTAACCATTAAAAAGCAATAAAATACATGTGTTAATCCTATTTTCAAGAGCAAACTTTTGATTGTTGAGTTTTTTTAAAGAGGGGGGGGGGGGGGCTACAAATATATGTAAGTACCTAAATATAGATTTTTCCTGAATTTTAGCTCATTTTTCATATACATGTACTTCAAATTAAGTATTATTCGATAAATTGGTAGAAAAGGAATTCATGTCTTAAAATTAGCAAATGGTTCCAGAAAAATGCTAAAATTTGGCATTAGTAACACAATGTAATATGCTCCATGTGAAAACATTTAAGGATGTAACAGAAAATACTTGTCGCTATATTTAAGCAACAAAGCGCATTTCAAGGCGTTTAATGTATATTGTTTAAATATGAACTATAAATGCATTAAATGTTGACACAAAAGGGTTAATAAATACTATGTATGTTCTTGAGCCTGTGTTTAGGCCTTATACTCCCTCCGTCTCAAAATTCTTGTCTTAGATTTGTCCAAATATGAATGTATCTAATCACGTTTTAGTGTTAGATACATCCTTATCTGGACAAATGTTAGACAAGAATTTTGGGACGGAGGGAGTAAAAAAATAAGAGAAATTCCAAAACATCGGGAAGCCAAGACTCGACGCCGACAATGGAGCTTATTGGTTCTTAATTCCGAGAAGTGCGATTAAAGTTTGAAAAATATGAAACATGGCAATGGTGTCATAATATGATTCATAGAGGCCGTGGTAAAATCTTGAGAAAGTTTCACACGAACACTGCTTGATAGTCAAAGCATCTCCTAGGAAGAATCGTGGTTTCATGAGGAAGCATGTCGGGTATGAAGACAAAGTGTTAGTTACTTTGTCATTTCACCTTAATTTTTTTTACACACCCAACATACACCATCACAAGTTCCACGTAAATTTATGGTTTGTTTGCTATACTTAAGCCATTAAATGCATCTCTAGGAATTTACCTAGTATAATCTAAATTTGAACAAGTGGATGAAAAAGTTGCAAAAATGGGTTGATAAATCTTATTTGTGTTCTTGAATCTATGTTTAGGGCATCTCCAACGCCGAACCTCAAACTGCCCACATATGTCCAGACCGCGAGGCCCGGACGTATTTTGCCATCCAACGCGGGCCTGTATCGGTCTGCTTGCCAGTACGGATGCCCGCAAGTTGGATACAAAGTGGGGGAGGGTGTGTGTGTGTTGTGGGGGGGGGGGGGGGGCTTTGCGGGTGTGCGGACCGCTACCACTCCTGTGTCTGATTGCCCTTGCCTACCAAAAAAACCACTCGCCTCTCCCACGCTTTCCATCGAACGCCCGCGGCGCATTCATGTCGGACCAGAGCATGCAGTGGCCGGCATTGATTCTCGCGATTTGACCAGACGGGGGGGGGGGGGGGGTGCTGACGGACGTGACCTCTCAGGAGTTGTCGCTTCATTGCAGACGCCGCGTCTCGAGAAACCAACTCTGGCTGCCACGCCGCATTAAACGGGCTAACTGCCCCTTCGCTTGGCCCGGCCACGACTATTTAACCTGTGCGCCGGCGACTCACAACGCCGCACTCTCCCTCCCCGAGCACCACCCCCTTCCCCTCCCTGTCACCGTCCCCGAGCCCTTCTTCCTCTCTGAGCCCAGTGGCGATGTCGAAGTCCCAGTTCTCCAAGGCGGCCCTCTGCATCGTGCAACATGAGGCAGAGCGGCTCCTGCGCGAGCGGCAGGCAGCCGCCGGGCAAGGTTGCCGCGGCCCTCCACCGCTGGAGGAAGGACGGCAACGACGACGGTGGCATAGACGGCGACGGCGGTCCGGCATGGCAGGGCGCCCACGCGTATGAGGTGGTCGTCCGTTATAGGGTTTAGGTTCTTTTTCTAGTTTTTTGAGTTAAACGGTCGAAATATCGACCTATTTATGTAAATCATGACCAAACTTGAATTAAGTCCACCGTGTTTGTATGAATTTCATCCGTTAGTTCAAACAGTGGTTGAAATGTTTGCAGCAGCTATGGATGGCCAGCTCCCGCATCCGTCTCCGCGGACTGGTCCTCCTATCCCCGGATGGAAGCCAGAGCAAATTTGCTGGTCATCGTTGGAGATGCCCTTAGGCCTTACACAAGCAAATAAGAAGAATTCCAAACATCTGGCTGCCAAGACCTGACCCGAACATGGAGCTTATCATTTTCTAAGACTAGAAAATCCAAACAAAGTCTGGAAAATGTGAAACCTGCCATAGTGTCATGATATGATTCCTAGAGGCTGTGGTGAAAAATGAGAAGATTTTGAAAAACTTTTGACGCACATTGCTTTGAAACTTGAACATCTCCGAGGAAGAATGTTGGTTCCAAGAGAAAAGGACTCAGGTTTAAAGGCGAAGGGTTAGTTGCTTCAACGTTTTAACTTGAAACTTTTTACACACTCAACATATTACCTCCGTCCTAAATTACTTGTCTTAGATATGTGTAGATACATATGTACCTATGAACGTTTTAATGTTAGATACATCCATGTATATAGACAAATCTAAACGTGTCTAGATACATAATCTAAAACAAGTAATTCTGGATGGAGGGAGTACATCATAACATGGTTCATGTCATAATTTGGCATTCTTCGGGGTTTGTTTGCTATATTGAAGCCACTAAGTGGATTTTGAGGCATTTGACATATATAATTCAAATATGAACTACAAGTGCATTACAAGTTGACAAATTGAGTTGAAACATTCTATTTCTGTTTTGAGCCTATGTTTAGGCCTTATCAAGAAAAGGAAGTGAATTCCGAACATTAGGGTGCTAGGACTTGACCCGGAACATGGACATTATTGTTTTTATTTTAAGAAATGTAAACGAGGTCTGAAAACATGAAACTTGGCATGAGCCATTACCTGTTCTCTTGTTTTTGTGGAAAAAATGAGATTGTTCCAGAAATGTTGTCACGTAGACAACTTAGAAACTGAATCATCTTCGAGACATAATCATTTTTCCGTGTTCTACGGCGATGGTTGAGAAGGTCACAAGCATCTGCCAAACGAGTTGTGACCTACTTTTGCAGATGGAGCTCATTCGGAAGGTGCTGGATTTCTCTGGCCTCAATGCCTTAAAGAGACTTGTTGTGGTTGGGAGTGTGTCTGGCCCAACTATGGGTCCTTGAAGCACTAGAGTTTTCATGGAGTAACTACTTCGAACCTATCCGGTAACGAGAGGCCAATATGACGTCCTGCTGGACGACTGTGGTCTTTAGAAGAGTAAGCGCAAGTTGGATTTCTCTGCCTACGGATGGTCTAGAGGTTCAAATTATTCACTATATTGATGGCTACAACAAAGATTACCCATGGGGCTTTGGTAAACATCGTTGCCATTGTTCTCCTCCGGATAGCTCTTCCCGCAGTACGGTCGCTACCATGAGGTCTTCTACAACTAAGACAGGCATGGACATTGGCAGCGATTATGGTCAATGGTGTGTTGCAACTCATACTCTCTGGCCTCGAGCGCTGCCTTATCATTGGCAAGGAAAGTTTGCTCGGCTTTGAAAGCCTTGCAAGTTTTTAGTTTATTGGTTTTAGAGTCACCTTGGATTGGAGTGGTTAGTAGGCGTCTCCTTGTCATGATGGTGGCTTCGTCTTCACTGGAAGACCTTGTCCTGTTGGACGCTAGCATGAAGAATCCTTCGATGAGGCGATGTTCGCTGGTGGATGATAACCCACAAGTATAGGGGATTGTTTGTAGCTTTTTTGATAAATAAGAGTGTCAAACCCAACGAGGAGCTAAAGGTAGAATTTATATTATCTTCAAGTTCTATCGGCCACCGATACAACTCTACACACATTAATGTTTGCTTTACCTAGAACAATAATAAAATTAGTTTATAGGAATGAAACTAGAAGTACATTGCAAGAATAATAATAGTTGTTGTTTTAAAGCTTTTTGAGAACGACGAGAAAGATTTGTCCCTAACACACTTTCCGTATTTGGATCACATGAGCTTATGATTGGAACTCTAGCAAGCATCAACAACTATTAAAGATCATTGAAATAAAACCCAACCGTAGCATTAAGTGTAAAGTCCTCTTTAATCCCATACACAACAACCCGCTTATCCAATTTTGTGTTTCTGTCGCTCACGCAACCCCGACAGTAAGCAAATTATGAACATATTGCAACAGCCTACAACGGGAATCCCACACGTGTGTGCGGCACGGAGGGCACCATAGGACGACACCAAAATAAAACATACAACTCAAACCAATCACGATCACCAATCAACCCATATGAAAGAACAAATCTACTCAAACATTATACGATGGGCACACATCAGTGGATAATAATATGTGGCATAAAGCACCATGTTTAAGTAGAGATTACAGCGGGAAAAAAGAGGTTACACCGCTGCATAGAGGGCGAGAAAGTTATTGTTGATGGCGGCGATGTTGTTGATGTAGATCGCCGTCACGATGGTTCCCACGGCGGCGCTCCGGCACCACCAGGAGAGAGGGGGAGAGAGCCCCCTCCTTCTTTTTCTTGCTTGGCCTCCCCCTAGTTGGGAGAAGGATTTCCCCTCTGGTCCTTGATCTCCCTGACCCCCGAGGGATAGGAGCCCCTCTAGATTGGTTCTTCTCTATTTTCTTCTCTGTTTCACGTTCCTGTTTTTTGGCCAAACACCATTTTTTAAATATTTGGAGATCCGTAACTCCAATCTGGCTGAATTTTTAACACGATTTTTCCATGATATAAGTTCCTTGCGGCCGAAGGACACCCCTGTTGGGGAACGTAACAGAAATTTAAAATTTTCTACGTATCACCAAGATCAATCTATGGAGTCATCTAGCAACGAGAGAGAGGGGAGTGCATCTACATACCCTTGTAGATCGCACGCGGAAGCGTTCAAGAGAACGGGGTTGATGGAGTCGTACTCGTCGTGATCCAAATCACCGATGATCCTAGCACCGAACGGACGGCACCTCCGCGTTCAACACACGTACGGAGCGGGGACGTCTCCTCCTTCTTGATCCAGCAAGGGGGGAGGAGAAGTTGATGGAGATCCAGCAGCACGACGGCATGGTGGTGGAAGTAGCGGGATCCCGGCAGGGCTTCGCCAAGCGCAAGCGGGGAGGAAGAGGTGTCACGGGAGGGAGGGAGGCGCCAGGGCTTGGGGTGCTGCTCCCATGCGCCTCCCCACTATATATAGGGGTGGAGGGGGCTGGTTTCTTGCCCTCCAAGTCCATTGGGTCGTTGGCAAAGGTGGGGGAAAGAAATCCCATCATTTCCCTTCCCCACCGATTGTAATCCCCTTTTTTTAGGGATCTTGATCTTATCCCTTCGGGATATGATCTTATTCCTTCTAAGGTGGGATCTTGGTGCGCGTTGACCAGGGGTGTGGGGCCTTGCCCCCACTACCCACGTTCATGTGGGTCCCCCCATGCAGGTGGGCCCCCACTTCCGAACCTTCTAGAACCTTCCCGGTACAATACCGAAAAATCCCGAACATTTTTCGGTGGCCAAAATAGGACTTCCCATATATAAATCTTTACCTCCGGACCATTCCGGAACTCATCGTGATGTCCGGGATCTCATCCGGGACTCCGAACAACTTTCGGTTAACCGCATACTAATATCTCTACAACTCTAGCGTCACCGAACCTTAAGTGTGTAGACCCTACGGGTTCGGGAGACATGCAGACATGACCGAGACGACTCTCCGGTCAATAACCAACAGCCGGATCTGGATACCCATGTTGGCTCCCACATGTTCCACGATGATCTCATCGGATGAACCACGATGTCGAGGATTCAATCAATCCCGTATACAATTCCCTTTGTCAATCGGTACGTTACTTGCCCGAGATTCGATCGTCGGTATCCCAATACCTTGTTCAATCTCGTTACCGGCAAGTCACTTTACTCGTACCATAACGCATGATCCCGTGGCTAACTCCTTAGTCACATTGAGCTCATTATGATGATGCATTACCGAGTGGGCCCAGAGATACCTCTCCGTCATACGGAGTGACAAATCCCAGTCTCGATTCGTGCCAACCCAACAGACACTTTCGGAGATACCTGTAGTGCACCTTTATAGCCACCCAGTTACGTTGTGACGTTTGGTACACCCAAAGCATTCCTACGGTATTCGGGAGTTGCACAATCTCATGGTCTAAGGAAATGATACTTGACATTATAAAAGCTCTAGCAAACGAACTACACGATCTTGTGCTATGCTTAGGATTAGGTCTTGTCCATCACATCATTCTCCTAATGATGTGATCCCGTTACCAATGACATCCAATGTCCATGGTCAGGAAACCATAACCATCTATTGATCAACGAGCTAGTCAACTAGAGGCTTACTAGGGACATGTTGTGGTCTATGTATTCACACATGTATTACGGTTTCCAGTTAATACAATTATAGCATGAACAACAGACAATTATCATGAACAAGGAAATACAATAATAACCATTTTATTATTGCCTCTAGGGCATATTTCCAACAGTCTCCCACTTGCACTAGAGTCAATAATCTAGTTCACATCACCATGTGATTAACACTCAAAGTTCACAGCGCCATGTGACTAATACCCAAGAGTTTACTAGAGTCAATAATCTAGTTCACATCACCATGTGATTAACACTCAATGAGTTCTAGGGTTTGATCATGTTATGCTTACGAGAGAGGTTTTAGTCAACGGGTCTGCAACATTCAGATCCGTGTGTGCTTTACAAATCTCTATGTCATCTTGTAGATGCAGCTACCACGCGCTACTTGGAGCTATTTGTGACGCCCCCGATTTGACCGTACACTAATCATGCACGCAAATGTGTACGACCAAGATCAGGGACTCACGGGAAGATATCACAACACAACTCTAAAACATAAATACGTCATACAAGCATCATAATACAAGCCAGGGGCCTCGAGGGCTCGAATACAAGTGCTCGATCACAGACGAGTCAGCGGAAGCAACAATATCTGAGTACAGACATAAGTTAAACAAGTTTTGCCTTAAGAAGGCTAGCACAAAAGTAGCAACGATCGAAGAGGCAAGGCCTCCTGCCTGGGACCTCCTAACTACTCCTGGTCGTCGTCAGCGGCCTGCACGTAGTAGTAGGCACCTCCAGTGCCGTAGGTGTCGTCGTCGACGGTGGCGTCTGGCTCCTGGACTCCAACATCTGGTTGCGACAACCAGATAGAAAGGAAAGGGGGAAAAGAGGGAGAGAAGCAACCGTGAGTACTCATCCAAAGTACTCGCAAGCAAGGAGCTACACTACATATGCATGGTTATATGTGTAAAGGGGCATATCAGTGGTCTGAACTGCAGAATGCCAGAATAAAAGGGGGATAGCTAGTCCTGTCGAAGACTACGCTTCTGGACATCTCCATCTTGCAGCATGTAGAAGAGAGTAGATTGAAGTCCTCCAAGTAGCATCGCATAGCATAATCCTACCCGGCAATCCCCTCCTCGTCGCCCTGTTAGAGAGCGATCACCGGGTTGTATCTGGCACTGGGAAGGGTGTATTTTATTCAGTATCCAGTTCTAGTTGTCATAAGCTCAAGGTACAACTCCGGGTCGTCCTTTTACCGAGGGACACGGCTATTCGAATAGATAAACTTCCCTGCAGGGGTGCACCACATAACCCAACACGCTCGATCCCAATTGGCCGGACACACTTTTCTGGGTCATGCCCGGCCTCGTAAGATCAAC
Source organism: Triticum aestivum (assembly GCF_018294505.1). Taxonomy (NCBI): domain Eukaryota; kingdom Viridiplantae; phylum Streptophyta; class Magnoliopsida; order Poales; family Poaceae; genus Triticum; species Triticum aestivum. The sequence continues at coordinate 296,997,145 of NC_057805.1, read as the reverse complement.
GCGTCGCAGCCCCACCTAAGCACAACAGAGCGGTCAGCACGCCGGTCTAATCCTAAGCGCGCAGGGGTCTGGGCCCATCGCCCTATGCACACCTGCACGTTGCGAACGCGGCCGCGAGCAGACCTAGCAACCCACACGATCACGGCGGTTACGTCAAAGCGGTCCAACACGGCGCGCGCCACTCAGTCGCTGACGTCACGAAGGCTTCGGCTGATACCACGACGCCGGGATACCCATAACTACTCCCGCGTAGATGGCTAGTGCGTATAGACCAAATGGCCAGACTCAGATCAAATACCAAGATCTCGTTAAGCGTGTTAAGTATCCGCGAACGCCGACCAGGGCCAGGCCCACCTCTTACCTAGGCGGTCTCAACCTGCCCTGTCACTCCGCCACAAAGATCCACTTGCGGGTACTCCTACGAGCCGACCCGACTTTAGTCATCACATGTGTCATGTATATAGTATATAAGTATATACCCGCGATCACCGCCCAGGTGATCACGGCCCGATAGTGTAGCACAGCAGACGGACAAGAATGTAGGGCCACTGATGGAAATCTAGCATCCTATACTAAGCATGTAGGATTGCAGGTAAAGGTATCAACAGTAGTAGCAAGGATAGGCTATGCATCAGAATAGGATATCGAAAAGCAGTAACATGCTACACTACTCTAATGCAAGCAGTATAGAGGAGAGTAGGCGATATCTGGTGATCAAGGGGGGGGGGCTTGCCTGGTTGCTCTGGCAAGTAGGAGGGGTCGTCGACTCCGTAGTCGAACTGGGCAGCAGCAGTGTCGGTCTCGTAGTCTACCGGAGAGAAGAGGGGGAAGAAACAGTAAATACAATGCAAACATAAGCATGACGATGCGTGACATGACAGTGAGCGGTGCTAGGGGTGTCCTAACGCGACAGTAGGTGGTACCGGTGAAGGGGGGGAACATCCGGGAGGTATTCCCGATGTTTCACGTTTTCGGACAAACGGACCGGAGGGGGAAAGTTGCTAGTTCGATAGGTTAGGGAGGTGTGGTGGACGAACGGACTGCGTATTCGGATTCGTCTCGTCGTTCTGAGCAACTTTCATATAGAAAACATTTTCATCCGAGTTACGGTTTAAAAGATATGAATTTTCAAAGTTTATTTGAATTTCTGGAATTATTTAATTAACAGAAAAAGGGATATGACGTCAGCATGACGTATGAGTGACGTCAGCGGTCAACAGTCCGGGTTGACTGGTCAAACTGACAAGGGGGACCCACCTGTCATAGACAGTGGGTTATCAGAGGATTAAACTAATTAGTTTTTAGTTAATTAACTACTGGGCCCACCTGTCAGTGAGAGATTAATTAAACTAATTATTTTTATTTATAAAACATTTTCTTGTTCTTTTTCTTTTTTAATTATTGCGGCGGGGCCCGCATGTCAGTGACTGGGCCTGCCCAGTCAGCAGTTGACTGGGTCAACCCAGTCAACTGGGACCCGTGGGGGCCACTGGCAGTGACCCAGGGGGTGGCCCCAGGTGTGCCACGTTGGCGGCCGGCGCCGGAGCAACGCCGGCGACCAGACGCACGGCGGCGCGGCTCGGGAGGGGTACGGGTTTCACGTACAGGGGGTCTCCGGGGGCGTGGCTGGGCGCGTTCGACGCGGCTCGACGTCGCGCATCCAACGGCGGTGGTCGGAGGGGCTGGAACGGCCGGAGACGAGCGCTACGAACTCGCCGGCGGCGAGGTGCTACGGGTGCCCGACGGAAGCTACGCTAGAGCGCGCGAACGGCCGAACTAACTAGCTAGGCGGGTGCGGCTCGGTGCGGTCGGGCTAGCGGGCCAACGCCCGTGACCATTTGGTCACCGGAGACACGCCGGCGGCGAGCTCCGCGGCGTGGCGTTCGGGCGCGCGCGGGGAAGCAGCCACAGAGCGCGAGCGAGCTAACGGAGAGGGGGGGGAGGTAGAGGAGCTCACCGCGCGGCGCAAGAAAGGCCCGTGGGTGGCTTAGTAGCAGCAGGTCGTCGCCGGGGAAGAAGGGGGTCGCCGGCGCCCGAAGATGAAGGCGAGCTCGGGGAGGCCGATGCAGTGGCTCCGAGCTTCGACGGAGAGGCGGAGGGGGTGTAGTCGAGGGCGGCGACGTCGTACGACACGGCGAGGTGGCGAGTGGGGCACGGTGGCCGCGTGAACGAGGGGAACGGCGGCGAGCGCGTCGGGCGTGGGGAAGAGGGGGGGCGGCGCGGATCCGGGGGAGGGAAGGGGGAGGCGCGGGGGCCGAGAGGGAGAGCGGGGGTGAGTGGGAGAGAGGCCCGAGGAGGCGGGGGAGCTGGCGACCTTATCCCCTCCGGCGTCGGTGCCGGCGAGGGGGTCGGGCGGCAGCGCGCCCCTGTTCCGACCGGGTCGGGGGAACAGGGAAGGGGCGAGGGAGGAGGTGGGCTGGGCCGGGGGCGCGGGGGTGCGGCCCAGTTTGGGCCGGGGGGGCAGTGGGGGGAAAGCGGGCCCTTTTCCCCTTTTTTTTCTTTTTCTCTGCCTGGGTTCTGTTTTCTGTTTTCTTTTTATTTGTTTATTTCCTTTTCTGTTTTATTTCATTTAAAGTATTTAGGCATTTTATAAAAAGGAGTTTTCTCCACCATAATTGCCAGTGTATTATTTAGCACCCACAAAACATTTTTGTTTGAGTTTTTGAAAACTTTTATTTTTCACTTTAATTATATTTGAATTTTGAGCTAGGAGTTTGAAAGGAAGGTGATTCAAATGTGATCAAGCCCTGTTTAGCAACATGATTAGATTAATCACAGGGGGTTACTGTAGCATGATTCTCAGGGTGTTACACTATTCCAAATAACTGCTCTACTATACGAATCCGGTTCACTACTCAGAGTCATCCGGATTAGTGTCAAAGTTTGCATCGACGTAACCCTTTACGACGAACCCCCTTTCCACCTCCATAATCGAGAAAATTCCTTAGTCCACTAGATACTAAGGATAAGTTCGACCGCTGTCATGTGATCCCTTCCTGGATCACTATTGTACCCCTTGACTAACTCATGGCAAGGCACACTTCAGGTGCGGTACACAGCATAGCATATTGTAGAGCCTACGTCTAAAGCATAGGGGACGACCTTCGTCCTTTCTCTTTCTTCTGCCGTGGTCAGGTCTTGAGTCTTACTCAATACTCACACCTTGTAACACAGTCAAGAACTCCTTCTTTGCTGATCTATTTTGAACTCCTTCAAAATCTTGTCACGGTATGTATTCATTTGAAAGTACTATTAAGCGTTTTTGATCTATCCTTATAGATCTTGATGCTCAATGTTCAAGTAGCTTAATCCAGGTTTTCCATTAAAAACACTTTTCAAATAACCCTGGATGCTTTCCAGAAATTCTACATCATTTCTGATCAACAATATGTTAACAACATATACTCATCAAAAATTCTATAGTGCTCCCACTCACTTCTTTGGAAATACAAGTTTCTCATGAACTTTGTATAAACCCAAAATCTTTGATCATCTCATCAAAGCGTTCATTCCAACTCCGAGATGCTTACTCCAATCCTTAGAAGGATTGCTGGAGCTTTGCATACTTGTTAGCATCTTTCAGGATTGACAAAACCTTCTGGTTGTATCACATACAACCTTTCCTCAAGAAAATCGTCGAGGAAACAATGTTTTGACATCCTATCTGCAAGATTTCATAAATAATGCAGTAACTGCTAATATAATTCTAACAGACTCTTAGCATCGCTACGAGTGAGAAAGTCTCATCGCGGTCAACTCCTTGAACTTGCCGGAAAACATCTTAACGACAAGTCGAGCTTTCTTAATGGTGACACTTACCATCATTGTCTGTCTTCCCTTTAAAATCCATCTGTACCCAACAGCCTTACGACCATCAAGTAGTTCTTTCAAAGTCTATACTTTGTTTTCATACATGGATCCTCTCGGATTTTATGGCCTCGAGCCATTCGTCGGAATCCGGGCCCACCATCGCTTCTCCATAGCTCGTAGGTTCATTGTTGTCTAGCAACATGACTTCCAAGACAGGATTACGTACCACTCTGAAGTAGTACGCATCCTTGTCGTCCTATGAGGTTTGGTAGTGACTTGATCTGAAGTTTCATGATCACTATCATAAGCTTACACTTCAATTGGTGTAGGTGCCACAGGAACAACTTCCTGTGCCCTGCTACACATTAGTTGAAGTGACAGTTCAATGACCTCATCAAGTCTCCACCATGCTCCCACTCAATTCTTTCGAGAGAAACTTTTCCTCGAGAAAGGACCCGTTTCTAGAAACAATCACTTTTGCTTCCAGATCTGAAATAGGAGGTATACCCAACTGTTTTGGGTATTCTATGAAGATGCATTTATCCGCTTTGGGTTCGAGCTTATCAGCCTGAAACTTTTTCACATAAGCGTCGCAGCCCCAAACTTTTAAGAAACGACAGCTTAGGTTTCTCTAAACCATAGTTCATACGGTGTCGTCTCAACGGAATTGCGTGGTGCCCTATTTAAAGTGAATGCGGTTGTCTCTAATGCCTAACCCATAAACGATAGTTGTAATTCGATAAGAGACATCATGGTATGCACCATATCCAATAGGGTGCAGTTATGATGTTCGGACACACCATCACAATATGGTGTTCCAGGTGGTATTAGTCGTGAAACAATTTCCACAATTTCTTAATTGTGTGCCAAACTCGTAACTCAGATATTCATCTCTATGATCATATCACAGACATTTTATCCTCTTGTCACGACGATCTTCAACTTCACTTTGAAATTACTTGAACCTTTCAATAATTCAGACTTGTGTTTCATCAAGTAAATATTCTCAGCATCTATTCAAATCATCTGTGAAGTAAGAACATAACGATATCCACTGCGTGCGTCAGCACTCATTGGACTGCACACATCAAATGTATTACTTCCAACAAGTTGCTCTCTTGTTCCATCTTACTGAAAACGAGGCCTTTCAGTCATCTTGCCCATGTGGTATGATTTGCATGTCTCAAGTGATTCAAAATCAAGTGAGTCCAAATGATCCATCTGTATGGACTTTCTTCATGCATATATACTAATAGACATGGTTCGCATGTCTCAATCTTTTCAAAAACGAGTGAGTCCAAAGATCCATCAACATGGAGCTTCTTCATGCGTTTTATACCAATATGACTCAAGTGGCAGTGCCACAAGTATGTGGTACTATCATTACTATCTTATATCTTTTGTCATGAACATGTGTATCACTACGATCGAGATTCAATAAACCATTCATTTTAGGTGCAAGACCATTGAAGGTATTATTCAAATAGACAGAGTAACCATTATTCTCCTTTAATGAATAACCGTATTGCGATAAACATAATCCAATCATGTCTATGCTCAACGCAAACACCAAATAATTATTATTCAGGTTTAACCCCAATCTCGATGGTAGAGGGAGCATGCGATGCTTGATCACATCAACCTTGGAAACACTTCCAACACATATCGTCATCTCACCTTTAGCTAGTCTCCGTTTATTCCGCAGCTTTTATTTCGAGTTACTAACACTTAGCAACCGAACCGGTATCTAATACCCTGGTGCTACTAGGAGTACCAGTAAAATACACATTAATATAATGTATATCCAATATACTTCTGTCGACCTTACCAGCCTTCTCATCTACGAAGTATCTAGGGTAGTTCTGCTTTAGTGACCGTTCCCCTCATTTCAGAAGCACTTAGTCTCGGGTTTGGGTTCAACCTTGGGTTTCTTCACTAGAGCAGCAACTGATTTGCCGTTTCATGAAGTATCCCTTCTTGCCCTTGCCCTTCTAGAAACTAGTGGTTTTACTAACCATCAACAATTGATGCTCCTTCTTGATTTCTACTTTCGCGGTGTCAAACATCGCGAGTTGCTCAAGGATCATCATGTCTATCCCTGATATGTTATAGTTCATCACGAAGCTCTAATAGCTTGGTGGCATTGACTATGGAGAACCATCACTATCTCATCTGGAAGATTAACTCCCACTCGAACCAAGTGATTGTAGTACTCAGACAATTTGAGCACATGCTCAACGATTGAGCTTTTCTCCCTTAGTTTGCAGGCTTAAGAAACTTGTCAGAGGTCTCATACCTCTTGACGTGGGCATTAGTCTGAAATCCCAATTTCAGTCTTAGGAACATCTCATATGTTCTGCGACGTTTCAAAACCGTCTTTGGTGCCACAATTTTAAACCGTTAGCATCACACACTGAACTATCACGTAGTCATCAAAACGTGTATGCCAGATGTTTCGTAACATCTACAGACGACACTCGAGGTTCAGCACACCGAGCGGTGCATTAAGGACATAAGCCTTCTGTGCAGCAATGAGGACAATCCTCAGTTTATGGACCCAGTCCGCATAATTGCTACTATCAACTTTCAACTAAATTTTCTCTAGGAACATATCTTAGTAGAACTAAAGCGTAAGCTACGACATTATTTGCAAAGACCTTTTGACTATGTTCATGATAATTAAGTTCATCTGATTATTTAATGAACTCCCACTTAGATAGACATCCCTCTAGTCATCTAAGTGATACATGATCCGAATCGACTAGGCCGTGTCCGATCATCACGTGAGACGGACTAGTCATCATCGGTGAACATCTCCATGTTGATCGTATCTACTATACGACTCATGTTCGACCTTTCGGTCTCTTGTGTTCCGAGGCCATGTCTGTACATGCTAGGCTCGTCAAGTCAACCTAAGTGTTTTGCTTGTGTTCCGAGGCCATGTCTGTACATGCTAGGCTCTTCAACACCCATTGTATGCGAACGTTAGAATCTATCACACCCGATCATCACGTGGTGCTTCGAAACAACGAACCTTCACAACGGTGCACAGTTAGGGGGAACACATCTCTTGAAATTTTAGCGAGGGATCATCTTATTTATGCTACCGTCGTTCTAAGCAAATAAGATGTAAACATGACAAACATCACATGCAAATCATAAAGTGACATGATATGGCCAATATCATCTTGCGCCTTTTGATCTCCATCTTCGAGGCGCGGCATGATCACCTTCGTCACCGGCATGACACCATGATCTCCATGATCATGATCTCCATCATCGTGTCTTCATGAAGTTGTATCGCCAACTATTACTTCTACTACTATGGCTAACGGTTAGCAATAAAGTAAAGTAATTACATGGCGTTTTTCATTGACACGCAGATCATACAATAAATTAAGACAACTCCTATGGCTCCTGCCGGTTGTTATACTCATCGACATGCAAGTCGTGATTCCTATTACAAGAACATGATCAATCTCATACATCACATATATCATTTATCACATCCTTTTGGCCATATCACATCACATAGCATACCCTGCAAAAACGAGTTAGACGTCCTCTAATTGTTGTTGCATGTTTTACGTGGCTGCTATGGGTTTCTAGCAAGAACGTTTCTTACCTACGCAAAAGCCACAACGGTGATATTCCAATTGCTATTTACCCTTCATAAGGACCCTTTTCATCGAATCCAATCCGACTAAAGTGGGAGAGACAGACACCCGCTAGCCACCTTATGCATCAAGTGCATGTCAGTCGGTGGAACCTGTGTCACGTAAGAGTACGTGTAAGGTCGGTCCGGGCCGCTTCATCCCACAATGCCGCCGAATCAAGATAAGACTAGTAACGGTAAGCAAATTGAACAAATCGTCGCCCACAACTACTTTGTGTTCTACTCGTGCATAGAATCTACGCATAAACCTGGCTCATGATGCCACTGTTGGGGAACGTAGCAGAAATTTAAAATTTTCTACGTATCACCAAGATCAATCTATGGAGTCATCTAGCAACGAGAGAGAGGGGAGTGCATCTACATACCCTTGTAGATCGCGCGCGGAAGCGTTCAAGAGAACGGGGTTGATGGAGTCGTACTCGTCGTGATCCAAATCACCGATGATCCTAGCGCCGAACGGACGGCACCTCCACGTTCAACACACGTACGGAGCAGGGACATCTCCTCCTTCTTGATCCAGCAAGGGGGGAGGAGAAGTTGATGGAGATCCAGCAGCACGACGGCGTGGTGGTGGAAGTAGCGGGATCCCGGTAGGGCTTCGCCAAGCGCAAGCGGGGAGGAAGAGGTGTCACGGGAGAGAGGGAGGCGCCAGGGCTTGGGGTGCTGCTCCCATGCGCCTCCCCACTATATATAGGGGTGTAGGGGGCTGGTTTCTTGCCCTCCAAGTCCATTGGGTCGTTGGCAAAGGTGGGGGAAAGAAATCCCATCATTTCCCTTCCCCACCGATTGTTATCCCCCTTTTTTAGGGATCTTGATCTTATCCCTTCGGGATATGATCTTATTCCTTCTAAGGTGGGATCTTGGTGCACCTTGACCAGGGGTGTGGGGCCTTGCCCCCACTACCCACATTCATGTGGGTCCCCCCATGCAGGTGGGCCCCACTTCGGAACCTTCTAGAACCTTCCCGGTACAATACCGAAAAATCCCGAACATTTTCCGGTGGCCAAAATATTACTTCCCATATATAAATCTTTACCTCCGGACCATTCCGGAACTCCTCGTGATGTCCAGGATCTCATCCGGGACTCCGAACAACTTTCGGTTAACCGCATACTAATATCTCTACAACTTTAGCGTCACCGAACCTTAAGTGTGTAGACCCTACGGGTTCGGGAGACATGCAGACATGACCGAGATGACTCTCCGGTCAATAACCAACAGCGGGATCTGGATACCCATGTTGGCTCCGACATGTTCCACGATGATCTCATCGGATGAACCACGATGTCGAGGATTCAATCAATCCCGTATACAATTCCCTTTGTCAATCGGTACGTTACTTGCCCGAGATTCGATCGTCGGTATCCCAATACCTTGTTCAATCTCGTTACCGGCAAGTCACTTTACTCGTACCATAACGCATGATCCCGTGGCTAACTCCTTAGTCACATTGAGCTCATTATGATGATGCATTACTGAGTGGGCCCAGAGATACCTCTCCGTCATACGGAGTGACAAATCCCAGTCTCGATTCGTGCCAACCCAACAGACACTTTCGGAGATACCTGTAGTGCACCTTTATAGCCACCCAGTTACGTTGTGACGTTTGGTACACCCAAAGCATTCCTACGGTATCCGGGAGTTGCACAATCTCATGGTCTAAGGAAATGATACTTGACATTAGAAAAGCTCTAGCAAACGAACTACACGATCTTGTGCTATGCTTAGGATTGGGTCTTGTCCATCACATCATTCTCCTAATGATGTGATCCCGTTATCAATGACATCCAATGTCCATGGTCAGGAAACCATAACCATCTATTGATCAACGAGCTAGTCAACTAGAGGCTTACTAGGGACATGTTGTGGTCTATGTATTCACACATGTATTACGGTTTCCAGTTAATACAATTATAGCATGAACAACAGACAATTATCATGAACAAGGAAATACAATAATAACCATTTTATTATTGCCTCTAGGGCATATTTTCAACAACCCCCAACCGACCTTCTAGGTGGCCACAAGGCATCCGGACACGCCCTGGGGTAGGGAGGGCGCTCCTTCTCTACCGTTGTTTCTTGCTCCCAAAATTCACATATATTTCAAAAAAAAAGTCTTCGTAAATTTTCATCGTGTTTGGATTTCATTTGATATGGATTTGCTGCGAAATACAAAAATAGGAACCGGCACGGGGCACTAGATTAATATGTTAGTCCAAGAAAATCATATAAATTGTTGCCAAAAGTATGTGGAAATATTAGGATAATGGCATGAGACAATAAAAAAATTATAGATACGTCGAAGACGTATCAGTGGAACTACAAAAAATATTGTGTCCTCGATGTCTTCGCCTAGTGCCTAAGAGGTGCTTAAGCGCCCTAGGCGTAGCCTAGGCGGATGTATAATTTTGACTATCAAATTGTATTGGGGATATTATATGTGTATTAATACCAATTTAGAGAATATAGGTGAGTATACTACCAATTATTGCAATTGGAACGTGACCAAGTTGGTTCGTCGGTGGAATATGACATGATTTCTCACTTGAGTGGACAATTTCTTGCCTGCCATGCCTAGGGTTCCACTTATGCCCTAGGCGATGGGTTTGGTCATTGCCTAGCACCTAAGAGTGCCTAAGCGCCTCCTAGGCATTGCCTTTTTCCAATAGAGCTTCCTCCTCCGACTCATGATTTAAAAGGACTAAAATTGAGTCGACCATGGTAACTAGCCACGGAGCAGATGAGTTCCCGATGACAGAAGTCAATCGCAGGGGTTGCTCGGGAGACGGTTCTACAGACGTGCCGAGAGCAATGTTGTAGAGGTGCATGGCACCACCTTGTTGGCGAGAGCTCCAAACGAGAAGGCACAACCTTTTATCAAAGAAGAGGCGGAGGTGAGGAGCCCGACCGCGTCAGATGTGAAGTCCACAGTGTCGAAGAGAAAGTTCTGCCCATGAACGATGTTGACGAAAAGTACGTCAGAAGGCATTTGAACCACACTTTTGACACACGCAACCCCTACCTAGCAGGCCAAGTGTCATGGTATCCTCCCGAATATTCGTCTGAGAGTAGCGCAGAGGTCGGAGATTTAGATGGTTCACACGAGGAGATTTACACAGTTTCAGCCTCTCAGATTAATGTAATACCCAACTTTCTGCTTCTTTGTATTGATGATCTAGCCTCATATGAGAACAAGGGTTTGTGTGTTCAAGGAGTCGATCCCAAGATCGTATAGGGGGTTTTACACCTCAGACGATGGGATACGCAGCAGAGTCCTTGTCTTACGCCTCAGAAAATATCATAGAAACTATATTTGTGAGAAAATAGGGACGGGTGTTAAATTACCCGGTCAGAGAGAGGGGAGATCCTGTTGGCTGGGAAGTTGCGTACGTAGGAAAATGTGGTAGCTCTCCTCTCTCATTACATACACAATTTTCACATCCATCAACCTGGGACCTTTTCTATCTGTCTTTGGTGACAGCAACATTCCACACACATTCATCTATTTTATTGGGCAGACATATCTCACATTCTCACATGCATGTTGGGGCAGGGAATATGTTGTTGAGCTGTAAACCCTTGGCACCACTCTAAATGAGATAATATAGCTATAGCCGCATACACCTTCATATCCTCACAGAACAGAACTTAAGATGTAATTATGTGGTTTCCAACTTAATTCTATTTGTTGAGCTAGAGCGAACGTGCCGACCAGTTAGAACCTTGTTATCTTATAGCTAGCCCTACCATTTTGATGCGAAGAGAGAGAGAGAGAGAGAGAGAGAGAGAGAGAGAGAGAGAGAGAGAGAGAGAGAGAGAGAGAGAGAGAGATGTGGCAGGGAGTGACAGAGTTCTGTGGTAATGTTTGGCTGCATGGAATTTTGACAAACATCTCGTGAACTCGGACTGTGGTTGAGGATTTGTTTGTGTGCGTGCAACTACGCATAGATTGGCAAGTACCCACGTTAGGCCCATATGGGCATAACTTGCATACTATGTCTGACCTTTTGTCTTGCTCCTCTTTCCATGAAATTGACCTGCCCTGTTTTTCTTTCCGTTACATGAGTGAAAGTTGAGACCCTATCTCCACCGGGAAAAAGAATAGTTAACACAAGGGAAAAGGCTTTGCATAAAAAAACAAGGGAAAAGCTAACCAAGGATCCATATGTGTGTCGGCAGCTCTCAAATAACCTGAACGTTGAAAGGCAGGAATATTATTTATGTTTTTATCTTACAGATGCTACATGATATTTGAATGAACCAATTCAGAAATAAATATGAAATTAAAACAAATATTTCTGAAAAAGGTTAATTGGAACATGCGTGATTCATACAGAGCCCATATGTCCCCCCATTAATATCTTTATCTCAACATGCATTGTATATGCCACCTCATCATGCAATCATGCATAAAAAAGACCCGCCCCAACATGCAACCGTGCATGCAAAAAAGCTTAAATGTTTTAATTATTTTATGTTACTTGTATTTTATAAATATACTTATAATTGATCATATGTATTTCCATTTTAGTTCTTATAATATTAGTCAAAATAATTCATGTTCATATTATAAAATGTCACTGTAATGTAGTGCAAGCAATTTCCGCAGCAATGCGCGGGAAATCATTTAGTTACTGACATTTCACTAACTTATTATGATGCTTATCCTTACTGGTCCGGGCTAGTGCGACAAAAAGTGATCTAAACGCTCTTATAAAAATTTACAGAGGGAGTACATAAAAGTATTAGCAAAATTTATCATGCACAGGCCGGTGATAGTGCCAAATGCAACTTGCAGAAAAGAACACGTTCCGTGTCTGTCCAAATATAGCCACTTTGATGTGTACTCGTCAAATGCAAACATAGTGAACTTTAATTGTCGTGTGTATATTCTATAATATGTTCGAACAGTGTGCATGCACTTCTATCGTTCAAAACTTGCTTGTTTATCATGGTTTTGAACAAGCTAGATTTGCTTGTTTATCGTCTACTTCTCCGTCCTAAAATAAGTGACTCAACTTTATACTAATTTTATATTAGTTAGTACAAAATTGAGTTATTTGTTTTTGACCAAACGAGTATTGGTGTTATGGCCTGCATATCCCACAGTGTTTGAGAACTAGCTAGATAGCTAGGAAATTACTTCCAACATTTGTTGATAACTTCTATTAATCTCCGGAAAAGGTGGAGGATTCAAATTATCACACCTACACAGTTGCATCAGGTGTGTAGGTGATCGCGTGATGTACATGCAGCCGGCGATCGTCCCTGCTAGGCTGGTAGTTGTCTCAAAGTGGTTATCGATCACTTGGTTTAGAGCGAGTGCGTGTCACTTAGCGACTTAGGTGCGTAGGACACTAGTCCAATTGATTTTTCTTTTCTCGATAAAAAGCGATTTTATTATCTTCGAATGTAGCATCAAACAAATACAAAACATTATGAGTAACACCCGGCCTCTGCATAACTAAGATGCACGCAATCAAATTTAAAAGCCCGACAAAAATCATGAAATTAAAACCGACATATCAGCAACAGTAGAGTCCTATAGACCGACACTATGCCTATGTCGGAGGTGGTGGTGGATCGATTCGGAGGTTATGCTGCCACCCATGTTGAAAAAAAACCACCATATAGCCACCTACTCCAACCATGTACATACCGCCTTGAACAACAGTTGGTGCTCCAGTCGTTGTAGCATAGACCACATATGAAGCGAGTGCGTACAACGAAAAATAACATGCAGAGAAGAAACATCTTTTACATTAAAAACCAAATCAACTGTACATAGCCAGAGCGACCAAATTAAGGCATACGCTCCCAACCTTGTAAGAGCAACTCCAGCCGCGCCCCCAACAGGCCCTCAGTCCTTTTTTTAGCATCGGCGCCCAATAATCGGCCTAGTCGTGCCCTAGGGATCTCGTTTATCGCCAGTTTGGGCCGAAATAACAGCCCGCGAACCCGAGCCGGACCCAAGCCCCCGGGGGTCGCCTTGGGGCACCGGCCGAAGCGAAAAGGCGCATGGGTCCGCTCTGTCGGCGAGAGAAGGCCCTTTTCCCGCCGACCCCCCCTGCTTTCCCCCTCCGTTTCCCTCCATTCCCCCTTTCTCCCGCCATTCTCCTCCCTCTCCCCTCCATCCAGCCGCCACGCCCCCGAAGAAGTACATAGCCCCTCGCGCCGCTACCAATGCCAACGCCGCCCAGCCGAAGCAGAGGAAGCACAGGGTACCGCCGTCCAAGCCCCCGGGCATGTCAAACACCGACTGGAAGGCGGAGGTTCAGCGCCGGGAGGCTGTCACCGCCGACCGGAGAAACAGGGCCAACGCCAAGAAGGCCGGGGACAGGGCGGCAGTGGCTGCGCCCGTGGCGGAGCAGGCAGATCGCGCAGCGGAACAAGCAGAGGAGTCTCGCGCGGGGATGATGAATCCGCCCGGTGGCCACGACCCGTACGCTCCCTGGAGCCAGCAGAGCGTCGAGTCGCCGGCCGGATTCTTGCCGTCGATACACCCCTGGGGGTGCACGCCCTCGCCTGGCTATGCCGACGGCGACGCGTACGGCGGGTTCAACCCCAACATCACCTTTCCACATGGCCACCCCGCCCAGCGCATGCCCTCACCCGCGTTCGCCGACGTCCAGTACCCCATGTACACCTACTCGCTGCCGGCTTACACATCCTCCTCGATGCCACCTCTGCGCCGTGGCGCGCTGCTCTTCTCACAAGCCTCGTTGTCGCATCTTGGCAACCCCGACGTGATGGAGGACGACATGGACGACATCATCATGACTGGCTCGGCCGCCTCCGCCGCCTCCCCTAGGTTAAATGCCCAAGAAGATACAATGGACCTCAACGGCGACATGGACGGCGAGCTCGACTACGGCGAGGAGGAGCCGGAGGAGGAGGAGGAGGACGAGGACGAGGACGAGGAGGAGGAGCCGGCGCTTGCCCCGACGAGGAAAGGGAAAAAGAAGAAGCGGGCGGCCAGGACCGGCGAGCCGCGCGTCAAGTGGGCGTCCAAAGAAGACGAGCGCCTCGCCGAAGCGTGGAAGATCGTCTGCCTCGACCCAATCACCGGCACGAACCAGAGCGTCGACACGTATTGGGAGCACATCTAGTCGGAGTTCGATGAGCGCAAGCTGGTCGAACCCTACTTCGACGGCGTCCACATGTAGCGCGACTCGAAGGCCATGGCGAATCATTGGGCGCTCATCCAAACGGCGTGCAACAAATGACATGGGATCGTCGAGGAGATCGCGGCTCGCCCGGAGAGCGGAGCCAACATCGAGGGTCAGGTATGACGCCGGTCTCTCGCTCGTTTTTTGCCGTGTGCGTCGCCGACACTTGTTCCTCGGCGCGGATGGTCCGGATGTTCGCCATGTATCGCCAGGACAGCAGCACCGAGCAATATTTCAAGTACCTCCACGTGTTCTCCCAGATCGAGAAGTGCGAGAAGTGGGCGAAAGTCCGGCGCACCCTCGCCAAGGCCAAGGAGACGTACAAGCCAGACGCATCGACGCCGGGCACAGCCGATGGGTGCCCGGACGGCAACAAGCGAGCCAAGTCGGAGAAGGACGCCGCGCCGGCTACCGCGCGTCTGCAAGAGTCCGTCGAGCATTGCATCGCCGATGCCAAGACCTGCGCCGCCCAGAGGGAAGAGAAAACCGAGGCGCGATGGTCGGCGTTGATGACGAACAGCGCCGTCAAGGTTGACTTGCTCCGGACTAACATTGCCGCAAAGAAAGGAACACCGACCTGGCATTCCTGATGGGAGGGCATGTCAACGATGGACGAGCAAGTCCAGGCGTGGAACTTGGCGAAGCGTGGCCTCATCCTGAACCAGATGTCGTCGACGGCGGCGCCAACTCCCACGCCGGCCCCAACGCCGCCGGCAAGCCCAACCGATGATGCATCCACAATGCCCAGCACAAAAGCCGCGCTGACGCCGACCAGCCCGCGCACGCCGACTCCCGCCAGTCCGACACCGGAGGTCGACGCCACCGGGCCTACGCGTCCTTTTTTTTGAACGCCGAACTTTTTATTGGTCGCCGAACTGTGGGAAGGTGATCGCCGATCGTCGGACTTGTGGCGTTTTTTGGATAGTGGGAATGGACAAGTTTGAATTTACGACGCCTTGGGGCGGCACCTGGGGGCCTGGCTGAGACTTAGATCGCCCCCAGGGCCTAAAAAGCGTCGTGCGAAGGTCCGAAATAGCGTCGGCCGCTGCGTTGGGGGGCCGAACGAGCGGAGTTGCTCTAAGCGCTTTGAACTTATTTGGAATACCGTCCAACCAGTGACCAAATATATTGGCAACACTTGTGGGCGTATATAAATTTGATGCTATTTGAATGACTAACCACGTAGAACATGCAAACTTGCATTGGAAAAAAAGATGTTTGATTGTCTCGTCATAAGTACAAAAAGAACACTTCTTATTCCCTGGCCAGTTGCGCCGTGCGAGGTTGTGTTTGGTTAACACAACTCCCATATGAAGATACCACATGAAGATTTTCACTTTTAGTGGAATCTTGGACTTCCAAATTTTCTTGTTATTACTCACTGGTACCTTAGAAAGCGTGAGTGCATGGTACATAGAGTCTACTATGAAAGATCCTGATGGAGTAAGGTTCCGGCGAAACACATCCCGACCTTGTGTCAAGTTAATCGAATCCATCCGGGACAAAAGATTATGCCATGACAAAAGTCGGGGGCCAATCAACTCCCGCCTAAATGAAATATTCGGCGGGGATGAATTGAGCACGTGCGCAATAGTTTTGTTCTTATCGCGAACAATTTTATAGAAGGCTGGATATTGTTCTCTGAGACTGGCATTGCCTAGCCAGATGTCTTCCTAGAAATGAACCTTCGACCCGTCCTTTATCGCGAAAGATCCAAAACGAAAGAGATGTTTCTTTGCCGCCAGCCCAAAAATGCGAGTCACCAGGTTTCCAATATGCTTGAGACACCGTCTTTTGGCCCAGATACTTGTTGCGCATCATGGTTGCCATAAACAATCCTCGATAAGAAATTTGAACAACCATTTACTAAGCAGGACCTCATTCTTGACCTGTAGGTCATGAATTACAAGGCCACCTTGGTCTTTTGGCCTACAAACCACGATCCATTTGTCCAACATGTATTTTTTTACTTTCTTCGTCTTCTTGCCAAAAGAATATGGATCTAAAATAGTCCAGTCTTTGCAGGACCCCTTTTGGTAGTTGGAATAAAGAAAGCATATAGAGAACCATATTTGTGAGGACGGAGTTAATCAAAACTAGCTGTCCTCAAACTGAGAGCATCTTGCCTTTCCAACCGCTCAATCGTTTCTCTAGACGCTCCTCTACATGCTTTCACTCTGCAATGTTGTCAATCAAATAACTGAGCCGTTGGATGAAAAATGGACGGCTTGATGATCGTCTTCCACCTCCCGGCCATTTTCTCCAGCTGACATTCTCTACTTCAAGAACCGCCAGCCGGACTATCTGCTCCCCCTCCTCCTGCCACCGTCTGGCCATCCCACTAAGTCCCCTCACCTTCATGCTCTTCTCCTGCTCCGGCAGAGACCCCCCCTTCCCCTTGCACACGAACTGTCAACCTCTGACTCCCGTCCACCTACGATGTCGCTGTCGTGTCAGTGATGGCTCCAGGTCATTCCTGCCCGAGTCTTTGTCGAAGTCCGCACGTCGTCTTCGGCCTCGGATCTTCGTTCATATCAACAGACTCAGGCAATTGAGGATTAGCAAAACCAATTGAAAAAGGACCCTGATAAGTGTGACATGTGTGGCACAAACAGATGGCAACTCCGTACGTTTTTTATGACAAGTTTAGTGATGCGAGAATGACAACTTTAGTTGTTAAGCATGACAACTTTCTTTTCGGATAACAAGTTTCAGTTTATATTTTGGGTTTGTTAACGTCAGGGCAGGAGTGTTTCGTGCCACTTATCATCTGGGCTAAAAAACATGTAAAGAAAGTACAAAATAAAGTTGGTTAGCCAGTTACCAATCTCTGAATAAACTTTTCTTTTGGTGCTATGGGAAAGTACATACATTTAATGTTTGAACACATTCCTACATCTGTGGAGACATGGATGGGTCCCCATGAAAATGTATGCTGCCATCGCAATATATAATTTCCATGTCAAAGTGGACTCTGCTGAGAGCTTGCGTGTAGTTTCTAGCATCTACCTGTGTAATTATCTTTCCCTGGAACATGACGACAGACCAGCTCCCCTGGCTTTAAATAGTAAGTTATCATATGGGTTGTACGTCGACCTTAATAATTGAATTGTATGTATGCATGCATGTGCTAGCTAGTTGCTTATACAGATACAGTTATACTGACACAGAGATACATACATATAGGCCATAGCTGTCTGGCTAATCATAAAGTCGTAACAGTATTTTGCCAACGCATTACCTGATACCTGTCTAAAGTAGAAACATCCCTGCATTCTTTTCGCGCTATGTTTTGAAATATTGTTACGACGCTCGTGTATTTGCACGCACACGCAGGCATGTACGTTCGATTCGGATCACATGCATGTAGGCTCGCTCGCTCTATGCAGGTATGCCTGCATGTGAGGACGTACATGCATGCACGAGCACGACAGCCCTCTAGGATTCTTGGGATGGCGATTAGCAAACTAGCTACCAAAGCTCACGTGACGGCCGCGCGATGGAGCGACGTCGTACGACGTCTAGCGCGCTAGCATTTTGGCAAGTACACTCACATGCGATTGGCAGAATGTACACTACTGATCAAATTGTCATTTTGAAGCGTGATCGCCTGAGTGATGTGCCTTGTTTTTTGATGTCTTGTACATTGTTTTTTGGTATCTTTTTTTGAAAAAGAAAGCGGCCTCTGCGATTTCTTTTAACTTGCAACCCTCTAAAGATCTAAAACAAGGAACCACACGGCGCACGCAGCTGAGTACAGCTAGACCGACCCTATAGAATGAAGCAAATTCAACATGCTATGGGTATCTACAAGCCAGATCCTCGTAGCATGAATTAACTACAAGCCAGATCCTCGTAGCATGAATTAACAACCACCAGCATCAAGCCAGACAACAATTCGGACGCGTTGCCATAACGAAGTTAGTAAGCAGATATCGTACATATATAGCTCCCAACTAAATACTCCTAGAGAAACCAGCAGCTGAAAGTCTTGTACAGCAGCATACGAGCTCGGCATACAACTGCCAGTTTCAAGGGATGATCAAGACCAGCTTCAGAAAGATGCCATGGCAAGCGTGGGCACCGGCTCGGCTGAAGTTTATGGTCTGGCTGCTGCTCAAGAACAGGCTCTGGTGAGGATGGCCAAATGAATATTTCTGTCAGTTTTGCTTCAGATACTAGGAAACCTCTGAACATCTTTTCTGGAAGTGCCCCTTTTCATCTTCAGTCTGGACAAGAACTGCTGAAGGCAACGGATGTAGCTCCTTGCACCAAAGTTGTGGAGATCATAGCAGAAATGGTAAACAGAGCAAGGCCAGAGCACAAAAAGGCAATCAAAACAATGATCATCATGATTTTAGGAGACATCTGGCATCAGCGCAACGAGTGCACCTTCAAAGGCAAGATAATCAACCTGACCGAAACCATGGCAAGCATCAGAAGGATCCACCATAAGTAGTTAGCTGAGCGGTCTAGCCCCCCGGCTCTTGTTGTTTTTATCTCTTCTTTTTATTTCCTTGATCGCAAGATCGAACACCACCTTTTGTATTCCCGCCTGCTTCCTGCTATTAATCAATATATGCCAGCCCTCAGCTGGACCTTTCAAAAAAAAAAAAAAACAGTAGGGGTAGTCCTAGAGAAACCATCAGCCATGATTCTGTTAGTCCGCACTCTCCAGCCATGCACCGTTTTGAAGACTTCACCTGCTATCACCTCGAACTTTTTTACTCTTCACCTTAGTGTTTCTTGCTTTTCCAGATTTGTTTGCAAATAATCCCAACCATTAATCCATCTAGCATTCATATTAACAAGAAAACAAGGACTAGAGATCTCGTTGTTATCAGAAACTATACTATTCCCCCATCTCCATACAGTCCAAAAACTGCAGAGACCACCACCACCATAAGACGTTTCTCAGGTTTGTTGAATTTTGTAATCCATCCATTAAACAGGGGCCAGGCAATATCAGGAAAACCCAGCAAATTGAAAGCACATTTCAAAACATTCAAAAGCATTCTAGAGATAGAGCACTGCATGAAGAGATGATCAATAGATTTATCTTTGCTACAAAAGGACAATGTTTGCTACCATTTTTTGACCTGATTGTTCTGGGGTATTTTAATTAATAAATCAAAGTATATATACAACAGGCCTCCAAATGAGGTCAACCAATGCCAGTTTTAGGAATCATCAAAAAATTAAAAGAAACTATATGTCCAGAGCTGAATCTTGGTGGCCTTGGAAAGCTTTAGCTCTATACCTAGCCCTGGTAAGCCCTTCTCTCATGTAATATTTTCAGCCTTGAATGTGAGATGCAGCTTGTCTAAAGATCTTGTCATTACGCACACACCAAATGCTCCAGCAGCTTGCTAGGATGATGTCTAGCACTACTGCAGGATGCTGCTAACACGACACTGCAATCAGAGACCCTTCGACGAAACTGTGTGTGATGTATTAATCGCAAACGGTGGTGTAAGAAAACTGTAAATAATGATACGAACTGTTTGTGATGGCAGAGACATCAAACACGATTCAGATTAGAGTTGCGTGTGCGATACATGACATATAGTTGATCCATACGAACTGTTTTCGATGAGCATAACAACAGAATGGGTCAGCCAGATGAAGATGTGTGCGATATACGGCATACAGTTCACTCGGATGAACTGTTTGTGATTAGGCAACAACAGAAACGGTCAGCCAGATCAATGTGTGTGCGACATACGGCATACAGTTCACTCGGATGAACTGTTTGCGATGAGCCAAGACAACAGAAACGGTTCAACTTAAGAAGATCTGTGTGATACACGACAAACAGGTCCATAATCTTAAATGTGTACGAATACCGATAATAACACAAACGATTGTTGCTAATAAGCCGTGTGTTTTATGGAAAAACGCTTGCTGGTATACAATTGTCAGCGATTGATGAAATCATCACTGATGGGTTCCCTAGTTTACTCCGTGTGCGATGTGCTTTGCTCTGTCTACAGAAGAACAATATGCATACCCAAAATAAACATCCAATTACATAAGTAACTATACAAAACATTTGCGCATACCTCAATAAAAAAGTACATCCATTCTAAACTAGGAGAAACGGTCATCTAATCATGTACTTCTTGTGACGCTGCTGTAAAGTAGGGTCTAGTATATTGTCCTTATACACGTATTTGTATACGTATGTAATTGTAATTGTGATCGTCTATATATTGAACGTGAGGCTGGATGTCAACCACCCACGCAAAACCCTAAACCTGTGTTTTAACTTGGTATCAGCCAGGTCGGGCCGCCGCCGCAAGTCCCTCGCACCGCCGCCCGATCCTCTCCCCGCATAGCCGCCGCGCTTCCAATCGCTGCTGCTGCGCGTGCCATCATCCGCGTCGCCGCCGCGTTTGCTACTTCACGTACGCGCTAGGAATCCATCCAGCTGCTAGCTAGCTAGCTAGCTTTGTGCGTACGCTGCCGCCGCTTCCGATCGCTGTTGCTCCGCGTGCCATCTTCCGCGACCGCCGCCTTGGCTTGCTCCGCTGCCGCCGCACGCTGTTCCATCTGCGCCGTCGCTGTGATGTCGTCTGCCGCTATGTCCGACGCCCAAACCGCCGGCGCCATCGTCTCTTCCCCCGTCGCCTCGATCCCCGTCACGCTCGCCGTCCCGACGATCTCCGTCCGCCTCGGTCGTCACAACTTCATGCTCTGGGGGGGGGGGGCATCACCAGCACCGTTCTTGCCGGTGCCAACCTCCACGGACACCTCGATGGCACCAAGGCGGCACCGGCCAAAACACTCATTGTCGGCACCGGCGACGCTGCTACCACCGTCGCCAACCCGGGGTACCACCAATGGTGGGTTCAAGATCAGCGCGTCAAGGGGCTTCTTCTCACATGGATGAGGATATTGCATGCCAACTCATTGGCTATGAGTCGGCGCATGCGGTGTGGACAGCCGTCGCCGCCATGTTCGGCGCCCAGAGCCGCGCCAATGTCCGCCACATCCGGCGGCAACTTCAGTCGTTGAGGAAGGATGATCTGTTTGCCGCGGAATACATGCACAAGATGAAGGCCCTGGCCGACACTATGGCCGCCGCCGGCTCTCCAATCCGCGATGATGAGCTTATCGTTCACATCCTCACCGGCCTTGGCTCCGCCTACAACTCCATCGCCGCCTCCTTGGGCGTGAGTAACGCACCCATGACCTACTCCAGTTTTTACTCATTAGTTCTGTCCTTCGAGGCGCTGCAGGCACAACAGAGTGCGGTGGAGGGGTGGTCTCCCTCCGCGAACGCCGTGACCCGTTCGGGTTCGTACGGCGCGGGCGGACGCGCGCCCTATTCCGAGCCCTATCCCTCCCACGGGGGTGGGCGCTCGACTGATGGACATGGCCAGCCAGGGCAGAGCCGCCAGGGCGGTAATGGCGGCAACACCGGCGGCCACGACCGCAACGCTGGTTATGCCGGCAATGGCCGGCAAGGTGGAGGGGGCAACACCGGCAACAACGGTGGAGGAGGTGGGCGTCGCAACGGCTGGCGTCCCTGGCGCCAAATTTGCAAGAACTGGGGCCATGAAGCCGACGACTGCCGCAAGCGCTATGATCCGGATCATAACTCCCGCTCCGCCAACTCGGCCTCCACCAACATCGTTGACTTTCCTTGGGTGCTGGATACCGGGGCTACGGATCACTTGACTAATGATCTTGAGCGCCTCCAGGTTCACGAGCGCTATGACGGCAAGGATCAGGTTCAGGTGGCCAATGGTGCAGGTTTGTCTATTTCACACATTGGTCATTCGCGTTTACCCGGTTCATCTCTTAAACTGCGTAACATCCTTCATGTTCCACACATCAGCCAGCATCTTCTCTCTGTTTATCGTCTTCTTTGTGATAATGACGTGTTTGTTGAATTTCATCGTCGTTTTTTCCTTGTTAAGGACAAAGCAACCA